>NC_083589.1:9227722-9531972 GCF_027579695.1 Neoarius graeffei | reverse complement strand
TTAAAGCCGATAAATCAGCAGATGATGTCTAACTGTGAGAGAGGAGCTGGAGGAGAAGGAGAACCCGGGTGTATTTTAGAACAATGTGTTTTTGCTATTTCATTTTTTTTTTAAAAGAAGGCATTTTTCCAATGTCAGTATTCGACAAATAATTTATGTACTGACCATTAAATTTACTCCCACGGATTCAGACGTTTCATCAATCTTTCATCCCCCCCCCCCCAGTTTAAATTAGTTATTCATGTAAGGAATCCAGGTTTATACAAACTTAAGCATAGATTTTATTCTTTCTCTCTCTTAGTCCATCTTTCTCTCTATCTCTCACACTCACTCTCTGAGTCCATCTTTTCTCTCTCTCTGTTCTCTCTCTTTCTCTGTCCATCTCCCTCTCTCTGTCCATCTCTCTCTCTCACTATCTCTTACTCTCTCACTCTGTCCAGCTTGCTCTCTCTCTCTTGCTCCCCCCTCTCTCTGTCTATCTCTCCCTCTCTCTCTGTATCCCTCCTCTCGCCCCTCTCTGTCCATCTCTCTCCCTTTCTCTCTCTCCCTCTCTCTGTCCATCTCTCTCTCTCATGCCCCTCCCCGTGTCCATCTCTCTCTCCCTCTCTCTTTCTCTGTCCATCTGTCTCTTTCTCTCCCTCTCTCTGTTTCTCTCTCTCTCTCTCTGAAATGTTGTACAGTTTTATGAAAAGGCAGTGCACCTATCCGTCCTACATCTATCGAGATTATAATCTGAGCAGGTAATTAAGGACTGATAATTATCTGTGGATCGGGTCATAGAAGTGCTGCAAGGGCCAATCTTTTTATCCAAATGTGTAATTCTGTGTTGGAAAATGATTCCTGACTGTAACTGAACATTCCCCTGCTCCCTGAATTCCTTCGCCGTAGTTTTACCCACACGCCTGCTGCTGTTTGCTGTAAATCCACTTCTGCTTACATGAGGAATAGTGATGTCATTTCCTGTCATCTAATGAGAGCAGGTTGTACCTCGTGGTGTAAACAAGGCCATTACTATAAGGTCACTGTTGTTATAGATGGGGTTCTAGATGTCTTCTGCATGATTGATTCAGTACAGAAACATTTTTCAGCAAGAAAAAAAGGAAAGAAAACAGAAAATGCCTGTATATCAGTAAAGAAAACAACATATTACACAACAGACCACGTTTCAGATTAAACACAGGGTGAAGGCTGTTGTTTTGCTGCAGTAAAAGAGAAGCGAGTCTCCAGAACTGTGGCAGATACTCAATAAAATTCACCTGATCATTATATTACTTCAAAAGCAAAGCACTGTATCGTTATCCGTGGACTGCTTCTTCTTCTTCTTCTTCTTCTTCTTCTTCTTCCACGATTAATTCAGCTACACTTAATGTAGAAACTTCATTCAAACTTTGTTACTCTTGTAGGTCTTGTAACTAGGATGATGGATATAACTTTTCTTTTTGATATTCCACTCACATCCCTCTTTTTTAGCCCTCTATCCGTCCATTTTTTTCCCCGTAGACTTTTAATGAGAAATTTTTCAAACTGCTCCCGTATAGTCAAATTTCAAGGTAATGCCTTCATACTTCCTACACATGCTGTGGGCATCAGGACAAAGGACTCCAATTCTTTTTATACCTCTATCACTCCTGCTTTCTGTTTTCTCATCCCTCACTTTTCCTTTCTTTCTATGTTAATATTTAACCTCTCTCTTTTTCTCTAAATTTTTAATCTTTTCCTTTTTAAGTACTCATATTTTCTTCAGGAAATGCAAATCTAGTTTCTTTATAAAACTGCACAAATTCTCGCCGAAACTTCTGAAAAAAGCAAAGGCTTATCACACCAAACACCGACCTTGTTTAGTTTATTCCTGATTACTGCTCTTTATAGGATTTCTTAATGTAGAAAAGTTAAACTTCATTATTTTTGAAGACATCTTCAGCACCTACATTTATAGCATTTCTTTGCATGTGCCTACGACTCCTACACAGGACTGTAAGGCTACTATCACACGGTCTTGTAAACTGCATGTGGGTCAAACACCAAGGAACAAGGCGTATTTTGTCTGAAATTGAAGTCCTGTGATGTACACGGCATATGTGTGGCATTCCTGTGGCATATCTGGGGTTTGTATGGGGTTCAAGGGATGTAAAGTTATGGCGTACTGAGGCGTATGCATGGTGTAACCGTTTTGCTGCTTTCATTGGCGTGGCGTTTCATTCTTATGTCTGACGTTGCTGCTGCATACCTGCGGTGAATCTGTGGTGTTCACAGGTGAGTATAAAAGGGGGCCCCATGCTGGGTTCGTTGTCATTCATCACAGTCAAGAAAGCATCATGCCAGTGAAGAATTCAGGACCCAAGAAGGGCAAGGGAAGAGGGAAGACATCAGCCGCATCCACCCAGCCAGCCCTGGAACCACCTTCATCAGACACTGAAGTCATTCCAGGGAGCCAGTCATTGTAGGTACTCTTGCAACACCACAAATACTTCAACAACGCAACACCTACGCAGTGGCAGTGATACAGCAGTGAAAGATACATAGTATGTACGCCATACATACACCAGGATATGCCAAAGAAACAAAAAATGTGCCATTCATACACAGCTGATCTGCAGTGGATAAGAAAAGAATGCCGTGGGTATGCAGTGGCAACACTTTGTACACCACAGTTATGCCACAGTTACATTGCATGTTAATTAAAGCATTGGCACGGCATAATAGGTGTTTAAGCAATGTTCCCGTGCGTCACTGCTACATAGCGTTCGTTTTTACAGTGTGCACGTGACGTATGTGTGACGTAGCAAAGCTGCTATGGAATTTTAAGCGTGGACTTAAAAATACGCCACACTCTGGCATACAAGGAGATCGTCTTACGCATCCTAGAGTATTAGCTACGTAAGCTGGCGATGCTGTGACGTTCCTTTCTGACTGCCATGTATCCTGATACGTTGTACATACGCAAGGCTGAAACGCCAATGTGTGAACCAAGCATTAATTCCACTTCAACACATTTCTTACTCCATTAATAATTACTGTAGACCCACCTCATTGTGATTTAGATAACCAGGAGGGCTTGATCTCGAACCTAGGGGTAATCTAACCCTTACCTTTTGAGCTATTTGGCAGCTGACAGAAAAACAGATGCCTGACACTGCTTACACAATAGAAATGATAGTCAGAGTGTCAAACTCTCGGCCCGTTTCTGCTTTCATCAAAAGCGATAACTGTTCAGTTCTCTCACCTCGCTCTCGCACAAGGCTGGAATTACAGCCTTGGCTCTGGTTCTCATGAAGTAAATGGTCTATGATTAGGCACCTGCATTTTTTCTTTCCTCTCATGATGGACTCTCTTAGAGAAATCAAATAATTTTAATCCCTCTTCACTAAGATTCTCTGTGTAAGTCTAAGATCAATATGCTAAAGGATTTGTCTTTTGAAGCTCATCAGTAACACAGTTAATCTAATCACTTTTAGGTCCAGGGGCATTGCCTAGTTTCTGAGACATTTATACAGTGTCTTGCAAAAGTATTCATCCCCCTTGGCATTTTGTCCTGTTTTGTCGCATTACAAGCTAGAATTAAAATGGATTTTTTTTGGGGGGGTGGGGTGGGGTGGGGAGCTCCATTTGATTTACACAACATGCCTACAACTTTAAAGGTGCAATTTTTTTTTAAAATTGTGACACAATAATTAAGATGAAAAACCAGAAATCTGGAGTGTGCATAGGTATTCATACTTTGTAGAGCCACCTTTTGCTGCAATTACAGCTGCAAGTATCTTGGGGTATGTTTCTATTAGCTTAGCGCATCTAGCCACTGGGATTTTTGCCCATTCCTCAAGGCAAAACTGCTCCAACTCCTTCAAGTTAGATGGGTTACGTTGGTGTACAGTAATCTTCAAGTTATGCCACAGATTCTCAATTGGATTGAGGTCTGGGCTTTGATTAGGCCATTCCAAGACATTTAAATGTTTCCCTTTAAACCACTCCAGTGTAGCTTTAGCAGTATGTTTAGGGTCATTGTCCTGCTGGAACATGAACCTTCATCCCAGTCTCAAATCTCTGGCTGACTCAAACAGGTTTTCCTCCAGAATTTCCCTGTATTTAGTGCCATCCATCTTTCCTTCAGTCCTGACCAGCTTTCCTGTCCCTGCAGATAAAAAAAATATCCCCACAGCATGATGCTGCCACCACCATGCTTTACTGTAGGAATGGTGTTCTCAGGGTGTTGAGTTTGCACCACACATGATATTTCCCATGATGGCAAAAAAGATCAATTTTAGTCTCATTTGACCAGAGAATCTTCTTCCATGTGTTTGCGGAGTCTGCCACATGCTGTTGGGCAAACTCCAAATGTGTTTTCTTAAGCAATTACTTTTTTTCTGGCCACTCTTCCATAAAGCCCCGCTCTGTGGAGTGCACGGCTTAAAGTGGTCCTGTGGACAGATACTCCCATCTCCACTGTGGATCTTTGCAGCTCCTTTAGTGTTCTCTTTGGTGCCTTTGTTGCATCTCTGATTAATGCTCTCCTTGCCTGGTCTGTGAGTTTTGGTGGGTGGCCTTCTCTTGTCAGGTTTGTAGTGGTGACATATTCTTTCCATTTTGCTATAATGGCACTCCCTGGGATATTCAAAGTTTGGGATATTTTTTTATAACCCAACCCTGATCTATACTTCCCCACAATTTTGTCTCTGACCTGTTTGGAGGCTCCTTGGTTTTCATATTGCTTGCTTAGTAGTGTAGCAGAGTCAGGGTCCTTCCAGAACAGGTTGATTTATACAGACATCATGTAACACTTTTATTGCACACATAATCGACTGATTATGTGACTTGTGAAGTGAATTGGTTGGACCAGCTCTTACTTAGGGGTTTCATATGATAGGGGGTGAATACCTATGCACATTCCAGATTTATGTTTTCTCATCTTCATTATTGTTTGTGTCACATTAAAACAACAATGTGCACCTTTAAAGTGGTAGGCGTGTTGTGTAAATCAAATGGTGCTAACCCACAAAAATCCATTTTAATTCCAGCTTGTAATGCAACAAAACAGGACAAACACCAAGGGGGATGAATACTTTTGCAAGATACTGTACTGTATATTTCAAGATGAACAGCAAGTGAAAATGTCTTGAATGTAATAAATCTCTCTTTTACAAATTTACAGTAAATTGACAATGAGATTATTAAACCTCTTTCTAGATACTTTAATTTCAAGCATTAAATTTTCTTGGTCTATTGTCAGATAATTTTGCATCCAGAAATAAATGTTAAACATGAGCTAAATTAATATGGATGGCTACAAACAGGTTTAATGATTGTATGTTTAGTTTGTTGCAAATACAAGCGAAAGATCGTATGATGTCTTTTTTTGCAGTGCAGAAGAACTGAAGTACGAATGATTTATTGTAATACAAATATTTTTATAACACCATAAAAATGGCATTCATGGTAAATTATATCCCTATGCCCCATCATCATCATCTTTATCTTCTTCGTGTTTGCCTTTTGGAGAAACAGAAATAAAAACACTTCTTTGCACGCCTTTGAGTCAGCTGCCCCACCCATCTCAGTACCTCCTCCCATTCACCCTGTGTTTCCTGACAGTGTACTTGACTGATGCACTGGTCTGTAATTATCTCCTGTATATGAGAGGCACTTCATTTAGCATGCTGAATGAGCTCGATGGGTCAGATGGGGCTAATGAATGAGCGGGAACATCTCGTCGTGTTTACATACACACGGGTGCATGCTGATGAGGAGTATGGATAAGAATGATGGAAGCATGATGAGTACAGAACAACTGGAAAGAAAAAGACTGAAACACATTAAAGTGCAAACAAGCACTCCGGTGCATTTGATGTATTGAATATAACAGCATTTAAGAAAGATTTACATGTTATGTACTATTTAATCAGCAGTAAATAACACGAGTGCTTAGTTATGAAATATATGAGATGGTTATTGCCTGTGTTTGTCTATAGACTTAGTGTGCTCCAGAGTTACTGACACCCTTCAGGGACATGAGCAAAAATGAATATATTAAAATAATAACATGGAATAAATTATATTTTGAGTAATATTCTTCTTATTATTAGTCATTATGAGTCATTAAAAAAACATTATCTTTCCATCCATCCATTTATTTTCTTCCGCTTATCCAAAGTTGTGTCACAGTGGCAGTAGTCTAAACAGGGTATTCCAGACATCCCTCTCCCCAGCTACACTTTCCAGTTCCTCCTGGGGGATCCCAAGGTGCCCCCAGGCCAGATGAGATAAATCATCTCTCCAGCGTGTTCTGGGTCTACCCCAAGGTCTCCTCCCAGTTGGACATGCCTGGAAAACCTTCAAAGGAAGGTGCCCAGGAGGCATCCTAATCAGATGCCTGAACCACCTCAGCTGACTCCTTTCAAAGAAGGAGAAGAAATCTTTGTCACATGCACACTTCAAGGACAGTGAGTTTCATCCTCTGCATTTAACCCATCTGAAGCAGTGAACACACATGCACACACAGCAGTGGGCAGCCATACTACAGTGCCTGGGGAGCAGTCAGGAGTTAGGTACCTTGCTCAAGGGCACTTCAGCCCAAGGCCGCCCCATGTTAACCTAACTGCATGTCTTTGAACTTTGAGGGAAACTGGAGCACCCAGCGAACATGCAAACTCCACACAGAAAGGTCCCCGCTGGTGGCTGGGCTCAAACCCAGAACCTTCTTGCTGTCAGGTGACAATGCTAACCACTACACCACCGTGCCACCCAACATGAAGGAACAGCGGCTCGACTCTGAGATCCCTCCGGATGTCTGAGTTCCTCATCCTATCTCTAAGGGTGAGCCCAACCAACCTACAGAGAAAGCTTATTTCATCTGCCTGTATCCATGAGCTCATCCTTTTGGTCACTACCCAAAGCTCATGACCATAGGTGAGGGTTGAAACCTAGATTGACTGGTAAATCAAAAGCTTTCCCTTCCGGCTCAGATCCCTCTTCACCATAATGAACTGGTAGAACACCCGCATCACTGCTGACACCGCCCCAATCCATTTTACCATCACTCATGAACATGACCCCGAGATACTTGAACTCCTTCACTTGGGGCAGCAACTCATTCCCAACCTGGAGGAAGCACTCCACCATTTTCTGGCCAAGAACCATGGCCTCAGACTTGGGGGTTTATACAGTCATACAATCAGCCAATCATATGACAGCAGCACAGTGCCAAAGATCCCGGAGTTTCAGGTCAAGATTCAATTCATATTCAAAGATCCCGGAGATTCAATTCATATTCATATCAAACATCAGAATGGTGGAAAACAGACAAACAAACAAACAAAATAAAACAAACAAAAAAAAAACCATCATCCATCATCTCATCTCAGTGACTTTGATCTCCTGGGGCTTTTCTTGCTTTCTTGCATTATAAGAAATTCTTTCTTATAATGGTTTATAGAGATGAGAAATAATCACACTTTACAACCACGGTGAGCAGAAAAGCATCACTCATCAAACCTCAATGTTCCACTCCTCTCCTGTCAGACTGGATGGGAATCTGAGGTGGCAGTGAGCACAGGCCCACCCAAACAGAAGAGAGATCAGGAACAAGGAGGAAAAGATCATGTTGCGTTTTGTGCTGCTGCCACATGATTATATAATCTTCAGGAGCAGATGTGTTCCTAATAAAGCAGCTGGTCTGTGCCTGTCCAAGATCCACGGAGTAACAGCAGGGTACTTTAATAATTATTGTAGATGTGGCAAATAGTAAGCGTCTCTCGAGAAACAGGAAGTTTTGGACAAAAGTTCTTCGTCAACTGTGCAAGTAAAATGCTTCTGAAGCTGTTGGAGGTGAAACCAGTAGATAATCGAAATGGTTGGTGTTTACTGTTGTCTAACCATGACATTTATTCCAGATGGTTCCAAAGTTCAGAGCTTTTCCACCTGGCATTTTCTCAATTTATTGCTCCTTTAATTCCATCACAGTTGAAATGTCTTGGCACTGAAATTCTACATGCTGATGCTGGGAAGGTTCTTCATGATCAGTAATGTAATGTAAAGCTGATGGCATCTCTTACAGCCTGATCATTTAACTGACTTCAGATAAGGAGCTCTTTAATGATTTTTTTTTTGCCCAATCTGTAGAAGATGAATGAAGGTTCCTCACAAACGAAAGCAGTTTCAGGATCATCCTGCAGGATTTTGCTGTTGAATTTCAGCCACTGGTTTATGATGATGAGTGGAGTGGAATGTGTGGAGGTCACAGCATGTGTTCCATAAATAGTGATGACAAAGACCATGACACAACTTTCTCAGAAAATCACTTATAACTATAGTCAAGTTTATTTGTATAGCGCTTTTAACAACAGACATTGTCGCAAAGCAGCTTAACAGAAAGAAAATTAAATATTTTAAACATGAGCTAATTTTATTCCTAATTTCTCCCTGATGAGCAAGCCTGAAGCGATAGTAGTGAGGAAAAATTCCCTCAGACTACATGAGGAAGAAATCTCGAGAGGACCCAGACTCAAAAGGGAACCCATCCTCATTTGGGTGATAACAGATAGCGTGACTATAAATAACTCATTTCTATAACTGTGTCCTATATCGTCGTCGTCGCCTTCTGTCTCGAAAGACAATGGACTGTGCCTGGATTGTCAGTTTGTTGCAGAGCAGTGTCGGCTGTGACTGTAAAGTCCAATTCTGGAGCAGCAGTCTCTGTCATAGTTGCTGCATAGTGTATATCGGGCTGGACGTATAACTCGTAGACTGCTGCCTCCCGTGTTGCTTTCGTTGCTTACAGCAACACTGAAGTGACCTTTCCAGGGCGCAGAACTAGGCAAGGTGTATGGAAACTCAGGGCTGCCCAGACACCAGAATCCCCCTCTCTGCCTTGCCGGTGTGGTCCAAAGGAAAGCAAAGCAGTACATTTGGCACCAGGTTGGCCGCATTAGCTGCTGGAAGGAAGTCAAGATTGACGATCCTACCACCTTAGGGGCACCATTCCAGATTTTTCCTCGAGGTTTACTCCTGAAGCCTTTTCCATGGCTGGATATGGCCACAAGGCAGTGGAGGTTTGAGATCAGAGGTTCCTTCTCCTAGAGAGACTGCCTTCCTGGGCTGACGACCCGAAGCAACTGGTTTTAAGGCACCAGAGATCCACCTTCGCCCCTTCTCCTATCAGTACAAGCAGGTCCACCGGGCTTAAAGGCTAAGCCACACGAGCAGGCTAGGAGTTGGACTTGGTTGTCAGAAGCTATTTGAGACGTGCACCATATGGGCGCACTTTATAGGCAGTGGGAGCTTATCCCCACTGCCACTCCCAGCTATGACAACCTTGGACCAGTCCTATATAGTCACAAAGTATAATTGTGTAACCAGGAAATTCATTAGAGTTTTAACATAAAGTCTGTTTTGTTGAAATTATAAACTGTTCATTGATAGAAACTTGAGTGCAAAACTTCATGACAACGACAGTCCTAAAGTTATCATATAATCACAATATAATCACATTTCCTCACTTTTCTGGAGGACGCTTTGTTCTCAATGCAAATGCAGTTCAGTGTCATTATCAGAGAAAAAGTAACAGGATTTTAGCAGTGTTTGGAATGGGAAGAGTCAGGTCCAAACAGGTTATATACCGGTATGAGTGTATGATACTCAGTGTGAAATGTGGAAATTAGCATCTGTAATTCTTAGATATGCAGGCACAGATTAAAGGGTCTGTTTCACAATCAGGGTTGTGTTTTTGAATAGCTAACTCACTTAAAGGGCTGATGACACGTTTTTGACATCTTTGGCGATGTTTTATAACATAAAAAGTAATTCCCGATGATCCATATATTAATTCACGAAGGCGCCTATTTTACAAGTTATGATAAAAAACGCGGCTATTTGGGCAAATTTGACGGGGCTGCAGCACCCAGGAGACGAATGAGGAGGAGGGGCTATATGATGTCAGCGAAAGAATCTTCCTCCTCGCTTACCAGTTTGTTGTTGTTGATGCGGCAGGTGTTCAGTTTATCATTATTAGTATTATTATTATACATTATTATACTATATATATATATATATATATATATATATATATAAATTTATTTATTATGCCTTCGCGTTGTGTTGCCGGCTTTTGCTCCAAAACCCACAAGGATGGGGTAAGTTTATTCAAGTTTCCCTGAGATCCCGAGCTGCATGCGAAGTGGGCGAAGCAAGTCAGGCGCACTCGTGACAAGTGGGAGCCCTCACCAACATCCGTCCTGTGCTCTGAACACTTCGATTTGGATTGTTTTGACACCCTTCCCAGCTTAAAGGAATCTCTTGGGTGTTCAGTTCAGCAGAAACGTGTGCTGCTACCATCAGCAGTGCCTACAGTATTCCGGAGGGGGTCTACTAGTAGCTATGCCGGATCCATCAGTCGCCTGGGACAAGGCGACTCCTCCAAAGACAGTCCAACTGTCAGAACATGTGTTGAGAAACGACATAAGATAAAGGTATGTAGAGCTATAGAGTGCTCCGACATGATGCTAAAAATAGTAACCATGCGGTCTGCGCGGCCATCTTGGAAGTGACTTGCTCCAGAGCGCTCATAGAGTACACATCAGAGTACACATTCATGATAATCATAAATGCAATCATAAAGTCGGCATGATATCAGTCATGTATTTGCTTGTGAAAGCTTGTTTCTCAAAGCAAACACTGAGGGAAAGCTAACTTAGCCAGACAAGTAGGCTACAGATTGTCATTTGCTTACGCTGATGTAGGTTATCAAATATTTTGCTTCATTCTGTTAGGACTAGGACTGTTTTGGCCTCTAGAGGCCGCTGTTATTTCCTTTTCGTGTCATGTTTATTTTGGCCTCTAGAGGCCGCCAGTGTTCCTGTGTTTTGTGTTTGTGTTAATTGCCTGTTTAGTCCTGATTATCTTCACCTGTGTTCAATTTAGTTTGTGTATTTATACCCCCTGAGTTCAGTCCTCTTGTCACGGAGTCTTTGTGCTGTTATGTTTATCTCCAGTTTCCTCTGTACCGTGTTCTTTGTTTTGCACTTTGCTTTTCTTTTGGACCTAAGTATTTACTGTGTTTTTGGATCTTCTGAGCATTCAGCATTTTGCCTTTCCTTTTGTTTTTGGACTTTGCACGTTTGGATATTTTTATTTTTGTTATCTTCTGAGCTTTTGGACTTTCTTTTTTTTGTTTTTTCATCGGATTGTAAATATTGTACATAGTGTAAATAAACTGTTGTTTGATACTTTTTCTACTTCCGCCTCATGCCTCTGCATTTGAGTCATCCCCCTGGTGGCCTAGTGGGGGTCTGCTGGATTATCACACCAACGAACCAGGTTTGAATCCCAGCAAATCCCTAACAGAAAGACTCCGTTATGACCGACTCAGCAGAGGCTGCTTCAGCTGTCTACCCGGCCAACCTTCAGGGAATTACGGCAGCTTTGACACGCTTCGGAGCGACCATGGACGCTCATGGACGTATGCTCACCAGCCAACGTGAGGCCCTTGCTCGCCACGAGGAACTGCTTCAGCAAATCGGGAAAACCCTGGCACAGCTGACATATCTGCCTGCATCTCCTGATCCAGCTCCCGCTCCGGCTCCTGTGCCTCCTGCCATGCTGCCTTCTTCACCTCGCGAACCCAGCCTTCCTGCACCACAGAGGTACGACGGCAAACACAGTGAGTGCCGAGAGTTCCTTACCCAGTGTCAACTCACCTTTGAGCTTCAGCCTACCACCTACACTACGGATCGCCGCAAGATTGCCTTTGTGATCACGTTATTAGCTGGTAAGGCGCGAGCCTGGGCTACTGCTATCTGGCAAAGACAGGGACCTGAGTGCCTTGATTTCCAGCTGTTTTCTGAAGAGATGCTTCGGGTCTTCGATCAGGCGGACATCAGTACCCACGCAGCCCGAAAGCTCATGTCCATCCGGCAAGGAGGAAGCGTCGCAGATTACGCCATCTCGTTCCAAACGCTCGCAGCAGTAAGTGGATGGAACGAGACTGCCCTGGTGTCAGCCTTCCACCATGGTCTGTCTGACCCCATCAAGGACGGTCTGGCCTCTATTGGATGCCCAAGTGACCTCGAAACCCTCATCTCACATGCTATTCATCTGGACAACAGGATTAGAGAACGTCGCCAAGTCCTGAGTCTCCCTGGCCTCACTGCCTCAACATGGAGCCCATCTACCTCCTCCAGTGACTGTCCAGAGCCCATGCAAGTTGGCCGTACTCGTCTCTCCACAGTTGAGAGGGAGCGCAGAAGGAGGGACAAGTGCTGCATCTACTGTGGCAAGCCTGGCCATTTCCGAGCATCATGCCCCGAGCTCTCGGGAAAAGGACCACCCCGTCCAGCCGAGGGAGGGTTGTGACGGGGCCTACCCTCTCTCCCAAACTCCCTGGCCAAGTTGTCTACATCCCGGTCTCCATCTCCTGGTGTGAGTCCGTCCACTCTTGTCAAGCCTTGTTAGACTCCGGGGCGGCTGGAAACTTTATGGATATTCACTTTGCCCAAAGCATCAATATTTCGACTGCACCTCATGAAGTCCCACTGTCTGTGTTTGCCCTCGATGGCCAAGCGTTAGGTGATGGAAGAGTCACCCAAGTTACTTCTCCAGTCTTCCTCCAGTCTCAAGGTCACAAGGAAGAAATATCCCTGCACCTGATTCCTTCACCTGAGTTCCCAGTTATTCTAGGCCTTCCTTGGCTTACTCGCCACAACCCTCGCATAGACTGGGTAACAAGCCAGGTTGTGGAATGGGGCCCTGCATGCCATGCCTCTTGTCTGCTCTCTAGCTCTCCTGTGTCTCCTGCCGAGCCCCCTGATCTCACCGAGTTATCTCAAGTTCCCACAGAGTACTGGGATCTCAAGGAGGTATTCAGCAAGAGCAGGGCCACCATTCTTCCTCCGCACCGGGCCTACGACTGTGCCATTGACTTGCTCCCTGGGATTACCCCTCCTCGTGGCAGACTGTTTTCCCTCTCTCAGCCAGAACGCAAGGCCATGGAGGAATACCTCAAAGACGCCCTGGTCTCTGGTTTCATTCGACCCTCCACCTCACCTGCTGGTGCCGGCTTCTTCTTTGTTGGCAAGAAGGATGGGGGGCTCCGACCATGTATTGACTACAGGGGCCTGAACAAGATCACTGTGCGCAACCGATATCCCCTTCCGCTGATGTCCACTGCTTTCGACTTGCTCCAAGGCACCACCGTCTTCACCAAGTTGGACCTACGGAACGCATACCACCTCATCCGTATCCGACAGGGAGACGAGTGGAAGACTGCCTTTAACACCCCGTCTGGGCACTACGAATACCAGGTGATGCCCTTCGGACTCACCAATGCACCAGCTGTTTTTCAGGCCCTAATCAACGACGTCTTAAGGGACATGATTAACCTGTACGTTTTTGTCTACCTCGACGACATCCTTATCTTTTCCAAGACCGTGCAGGAGCACCGCCACCATGTCCGCCAGGTTCTCCAGAGGCTGCTACAGAACAATCTGTTCGCCAAGGCCCAGAAATGCGAATTTCATGTTCCCGAGGTCTCCTTTCTGGGATTTATTGTACGGACAGGCCAACTCCAAATGGACCCTGTCAAGACCCTGGCTGTCCGGGACTGGCCCTTGAGGAGTGGAGGCACTGGCTGGAGGGAGCGCAACATCCATTCCTGGTTTGGACTGACCACAAGAACCTGGAGTACCTCCAGCAAGCCAAGAGACTGAACCCTCGACAGGCTAGGTGGGCCCTGTTTTTCAGTCAGTTTGACTTCACCCTCTTGTACCGCCCCGGCTCCAAGAACACCAAACCTGACGCACTGTCCAGGCTGTTCTCTGCCACTAACAGGGAGAATGAAGTTGGGCCTATTATCCCTGTGTCCTGGATTGTGGCCCCTGTCCGCTGGGGTATTGAGGAGGCTGTCCGACGAGCCCAACGCCAGGACCCCGGTCCTGGGATGGGGCCACTGGGCCTCTTGTACGTCCCACATCAAGCCCGGGCCAAGGTTCTCCAGTGGGGTCACTCTTCCCCTCTCACCGCCCACCCGGGAGCTCGGAGGACCCTGGACTTCCTGAAAAGACGCTTCTGGTGGTCTAACATGGAGAAGTAAGTAAGGTCATTTGTCCTGTCCTGTGAGGTTTGCACCAGAACCAAGAACCCACGACAGCGTCCCCAGGGTCTCTTGCATCCTCTGACCATTCCCCGGCGTCCCTGGTCCCACGTGGCAGTCGACTTCATCACGGGTCTCCCTGAGTCACAAGGTAACACGGTCATTTTGGTCATAGTTGACAGATTCTCCAAGCCCTGCCGCTTCATACCACTGTGCAAACTCCCCTCTGCTCTTGAAACAGTGAAACTTATGTTTAATCATGTCTTCCGAGTCTTTGGTCTTCCACAGGACATCGTCTCAGACCGAGGGCCCCAGTTCTCCTCCCGAGTGTGGCACGGGTTCTGCAAGGTCATCGGAGCCACTGCAAGCCTCTCCTCTGGGTTTCACCCACAGTCCAATGGTCAGACGGAGAGGCTCAACCAGGACCTGGAAACCACCCTGCGAGGCCTGGCTATGGATAACCCGACATCGTGGAGCACCTGGCTGCCATGGGCGGAGTACGCCCACAACACCCTGCAGTCATCGGCCACCAAGCTGTCGCCATTCCAGTGCCAATTCGGGTTCCAGCCACCTCTGTTCCCGGACCAGGAGGAGGATACGGGGGTGCCCTTGGTCAACCAATATGTGAGACGGTGTCGCAAGACCTGGAGCAAGGTCAGGAAGACCCTCATACAGACCTCCAGAACCAACCAGACTCAGGCCAACCACCATAGAAGACCTGCACACGCTTTCCGCCCTGGGCAGCGGGTTTGGCTGTCCACTAAGGACCTTCCACTGCGGGTGGAGAACCGCAAGCTTGCTCCTCGCTACATTGGCCCCTTCAAGGTGGTGCGCAGGGTGAACCCTGTCTCCTACCGGCTCCAGTTGCCCCGGACTCTGAGGATCAACCCCACTTTCCATGTTTCCCTGTTGCGGCCCGTACTGACGTCTATGTACGCCCCTGCCCCTAGGAACCCCCCACCCCCCCGCATCTTCCAGGGGCAGACTGTGTTCACTGTGCATCGCCTGCTTGACTCCCGCCGGGTCCGCAGCGGGTTGCAGTATCTGGTGGACTGGGAGGGCTATGGTCCTGAGGAGCGCTGCTGGGTTCCTGCTTGGGATGTCCTAGATAAAGAACTGTGTCGGGACTTCCATTCGGCCCGTCCGGATCGCCCTGGGAACGTCAGGAGACGCTCCTGGGGGGGGGGTCCTGTTAGGACTGGGACTGTTTTGGCCTCTAGAGGCCGCTGTTATTTCCTTTTCATGTCATGTTTATTTTGGCCTCTAGAGGCCGCCACTGTTCCTGTGTTTTGTGTTTGTGTTAATTGCCTGTTTAGTCCTGATTATCTTCACCTGTGTTCAATTTAGTTTGTGTATTTATACCCCCTGAGTTCAGTCCTCTTGTCACTGAGTCTTTGTGCTGTTATGTTTATCTCCAGTTTTCTCTGTACCATGTTCTTTGTTTTGCACTTTGCTTTTCTTTTGGACCTAAGTATTTACTGTGTTTTTGGATCTTCTGAGCGTTCAGCATTTTGCCTTTCCTTTTGTTTTTGGACTTTGCACGTTTGGATATTTTTATTTTTGTTATCTTCTGAGCTTTTGGATTTTCTTTTTTTTTGTTTTTTCATCGGATTGTAAATATTGTACATAGTGTAAATAAACTGTTGTTTGATACTTTTTCTACTTCCGCCTCACGCCTCTGCATTTGAGTCATCCCCCTGGTGGCCAGTGGGGGTTTGCTGGATTATCACACCAACGAGCCAGGTTCGAATCCCAGCAAATCCCTAACACATTCAAGGATAAAACTAAGAAGCCATAAACTAGAAGACGTGCCTGCCAATATTATCCTAAATGTATCACGGATCAGGCATAGTCGTAAGCTTATTATGTTAGCCGTTTGCATGCTCCATTAGAACTATGTATTCAGTGTAGCATACGGCTTACATGATATAAGCAGTGTTTACACATGCAAGACAACAATACACAATATTAAAATATTGATTCCGTAACATTTTGAACAAATACGGGTTGACCTACCAATCCTTGTTATCCAACCTTGTGGTGTTCAATGCTGGGCTGTCTGCCTGTCCGCTGTCCATCTCGGAGTCAGAGTTGCTCTCAGATTGCACAGTAACAGGTTCAAACCTGTACGGCTGGATGCACCTGTGTTCGTCATCACTTGATTCTTCCGATCTATCCCACTCACAACACAATTCTAGACTCCGAGAAGAGGAAGAGCTAGAGAGTTCACCGGCATTTTCATGCACCATTTCCATTGAGTAGACAGCCAGTGAACCGCAGCGTGTTCTTTCAGCAAGACAATGCCAAACTGCTTTCTGCACATATTAAAACTGCATGGTTCTGTAGTAAAAGAGTCTGGGTGCTAAACTTGCCTGCCTGCAATAGAGACCTGTCTCCCATTTAAAACATTTGGCGCATTATGATGCTCAAAATATGACAAAGGAGACCCGAACTGTTGAGCAACTGAAATTGTGTATCGTGCAAAAATGGGACAACATTTCTCTTTCAAAACTACAACAATTGCTCTCCTCAGTTCCCAAACATTTACAGAATGTTGTTAAAAGTAGAGGTGATGCAACACAGTGGTAGACATGCCCCTGTCCCAACTTTTTTGAAACATGTTGCTGACATCAAATTCAAAATGAGCACATATTTTTCAAAAAACAATAAAATTTCTCAGTTTCAACATGTGAGCTGCTGTCTTTGTACTATTTTCAAAGAAATATAGGGTTTCCATGATTTGCAAATTGTCACATTTTTGTTTTTATTTACAGTTTACAGTGTCCCAACTGTTTTGGAATTGGGGTTGTACATAGACACTGGAGTTTCTTCTATCATATTTTACAGGGACACCCAAGCTTGTAGTCAGAGGTGGACAAAGTACCCAACTTCATTACTTAAGTCAAAGTACAGATCCCACGGCTCAAATGTTACTCCGATACAAGTGAAAGTAGTACAGTCAAATTTTTACTTAAGTTAAAGTACTGAAGTACTTGCTTTTAAAAATACTTAAGTATTAAAAGTACATTTTCTGTCAACGCATCATCGTATTATTGCCACAACGCTTAAAATACCTAATGCCGTTACCAAAGATAGAAATGTGAATTCACAAAATGAACACGTGCTGTGCCATCATGGTGGTTTAACTTTAAGCTAGGTAGTCAGTGAAACTCCACCTGACATGCTAGCAAACTCTTTTCAAACTCGAAATCATATTGGGTAGCTAATGTTACTAGAAAAGAAAGATTTCTACATTGTTTATCTGGCAAGATTATGCTAAAACATATTTCTGAAAAGTACTTCAGATAAGTTAACATTATTCATGTTAGTGTAACTCCATTTTTTTACATGCTAACTAACTAACAGTGTCCAAGTTAACTAGCTATGTGTTAACGTTAGCCGTGAACAAGGCTACGGCAACTTAGCAGGCAAATCCATAAAAAGTCATTGGACTAACCAGACTGCATAGCTATTGCAACATTATCACTAGCTCTAAAAGCACAGGCAACTTCATTACAAGCTTTCTCTTGGAATAAAACATTTATATACCTCAATATGCTTCCGCAGGTCGGACGGCAAGATTTTGTAGGCCGTGATCTGGGTCGTTTTAAGCAAACAAAGTAAACATTTAAAGCGAAACAAATCTTTAATCCTTTCCCCAGAGCATTCCCCAGAAGAACCGCCTCCTTCCATTCTGCCGTCAACTGATCATGTTCAAATAATGCTGCTGAGAAATCACTGAACTTGATTTTATTCAGTCTATGGATGTGACCTAACCCTAGTGACTACTGAAAGTCTGTCTCAGTGTCACCTGTGAAAAAACCAATCACATTTTAGAAAAAAAATAAAATAAAAAAAATCCACTTGCAAAGTCACTTCATAGTAACGAGTAACGAGGACCTTGACGGAAAAGTAGTGGAGTGAAAAGTACGATATTTGCCTTTCAAATGTAGTGAAGTTAAAGTCATAAGTTTCCAAAAAATAAATAAATAATACTCAAGTAAAGTACCCTTTTTGAGTATCTGTACTTAAGTACAGTACTCAAGTAAATGTATATTGTTACTATCCACCTCTACTTGTAGTACTGGAGTCCAGGACTTGGACTTGAGTCCGACTCATGCCCTAATTTTAAGGACTTATGACTTCACTTGGGGCGGCACGGTGGTGTAGTGGTTAGCGCTGTTGCCTCACAGCAAGAAGGTCCGGGTTCAAGCCCCGTGGCTGACGAGGGCCTTTCTGTGCGGAGTTTGCATGTTCTCCCTGTGTCTGCGTGGGTTTCCTCCGGGTGCTCCGGTTTCCCCCACAGTCCAAAGACATGCAGGTTAGGTTAACTGGTGACTCTAAATTGACCGTGAGTGTGAGTGGTTGTCTGTGTCTATGTGTCAGCCCTGTGATGACCTGGCGACTTGTCCAGGGTGTACCCTGCCTTTCGCCCGTAGTCAGCTGGGATAGGCTCCAGCTTGCCTGTGAACAGGATAAAGCAACTAAAGATAATGAGATGAGATGAGACTTCACTTGGACTTGAGCACTGATGACTCTGTCTTGGACTCGGACTCGTGCATTAACTGCATTCGGACTCGTAAATTGGAGATGAGGACTCAGATTTTTTCTTTATTTTATGTAACATGCCATAATAATTTGGAGTAAGATATTTATATCTACATTAATATCTGTACTAATTTTGTGCAAGATTGTCACACCTGCGTGCCTTGGCGTGTGCATCAGATAGACTCTCGGGCATGCTGTAAACGACTCGCACCTGCACAGGATTAAGGAGCAAACAGCGCGCCGATATAAAAACTGTGAAAATGCACTTACTTTGCAAAGTATTGAGCTGCGTTGCTGACACGTTACCAAGTATTTCCTTGTTTGGTTTCCTAATCCCTGATTTCCTGTTTCTTGTTTTTGATTCTGCCGAGTCTATGATAGCCTGTTTGAGCCTCACTTGACCTATCGCCTGTTTCACTGTTTTAGGATTTTGCCTGCTGTTCTGGATTGTTTACCTGTCTTCACTTGTATTAATAAACACTCCTTCTGCACTTACATCCATCTCCCAACCATCTCTGACAGAATACTTCACACTCCCTGATAAAGAGAATGCACCTTCACCTGTTCATATGTTACCGTACGTTCAGGAACAAAGTAATGTTAATGGTGCTGAAACAGCCATCATTAAATGGTGCGGCTGGAGTCTTGTTCTTGGACTCGACTCGGACTCAATTCAAAATTTTTTTAATGACTTGGACTTGACTGGGACTTGAGGTTTAGTTATTCGACTACAACACTGGACAAACCTACAACACGACCGACAGCATGTCTTGTAATGTCTCTTATAAGTTCTTATAAATATGTTTAAGAGTCGAATGCAGCTCACTTTTGATCTTGTGCTCATCTCATTTAATTCTGCTTTAATTATTACACTTGGATTTTACTGGTTAAATTCAGAATCACATTTTTTCATGCTAATTAGGTTTTACTTTGGGATGTATACTGTACTTTCCTTCACAATACAAAGATATTTAAGTGGAAGTTAATTTTTTTTTGGAAACTAAGTGTCTCTGACGGAATCCTTCATCCGTCAGAAATGTCCTTGTAACACTTCCTGATGTGGGTGGAGCATAGAAGCACGGCAGACGAGAGTTGATGTTTATCCAAAAACTTTATTGAGCTTTTCAGCTTCCTTTTATCACTCACTCACTCACTCACTCACTCACTCACTCACTCACTCACTCACTCACTCACACACATGCATTGTGGTTGGGGAGAGAGCTCCCTTTCTCTGCTCTCTCTCTCCTTTTATGTTCCGTCCCTGTAACAAACAGTGACACACACACACACACACACACACACACACACACACACACATTAATTGACAGCAGGTGGAATGACTTAGCCACTTACCCTCCCCAACCCCACCTTCCATTCACAGACTGCTGCTTGGCCACGCCCCCGCTGCCACATACCCCCACCGCCCGACTCAGGCTGGGAAGCCGTCTGGCCTGAAGCTGACTCTCCCCTCTGACGGGACAGGAAGTCCGCCACCACCATCTGCGCCCCCGGCCTGTGGATCACCTTGAACTTAAATGGCTGGAGGGCAAGATACCAATGGGTGATCCATGCATTGACATCCTTCATGCGGTAGAGCCACTGGAGGGGCGTGTGGTCCGGCGTGAACTCTCTAAGGCGCGTGCCCCTCTCATACAGCCGGCTTTGATGTTCTTGTGCCTGCCGTAAATTCTCCTGGGTTAGGTGCGTGAGGGTGTGGAGGTTTGCACGCAGATCTAGAATGTACTGGATTTCATTTTTACTAGGTGAAGGTCCCTCCTCCCAATTTTCCCATAGCACGTCCAGAATGCCATGTGGCTTACGCCCATATAATAATTTGAAGGGAGAAAACCCCGTGGAGGCTTGCGGGACCTCTCGTACTGTGAACAACAGGGGCTCGAGCCACTTATCCCAATTACATGCATCTTCACTTAAGAATTTACGGATTATGTTTTTGAGTGTCTGGTTAAATCGCTCTACGAAGCCATCCGTTTGTGGGTGATAAACACTGGTGCAGATGGACTTAATCCCCAGTAACCCATACAGCTTGCGCAGTGTGCGTGACATAAATGAAGTGCCTTGGTCTGTCAGGATTTCTTTCGGAATCCTGACCCGGGAGATAAAGCGGAAGAGCGCTTCTGCAATACTGCGTGCTGAGATATCGTGGAGAGGCACTGCTTCCGGATATCGCATTGCATAGTCCACTAGAACTAAAATAAAGCGATATCCCCATGCTGACCGATCTAATGGCTCGATGAGATCCATCCCAATTCGCTCAAATGGGGTCTCGATTAGAGGAAGAGGGCACAAAGGCACTTTTGGAGTGGCCGCGGGATTTACTAATTGTCATTCATGGCATGCCGCACACCACCGATGGACATCCCCGCGAATCCCTGGCCAATAGAATCGGGTCATTATTGGGGCTAGTGTTTTATCTTGCCCCAAGTGTCCAGCCATGGGATTAAAGTGAGCCGCATGGAACACGAGTTCCCTATGGCTCTTTGGGATTAACAACTGGGTTATTTGTTCCTGGTCTGAGTGTCCTGCATCACTTGGTACAATTTATCTTTAATAATGGCAAAATAGGGGAAGGTTGGTGCTGCACTTGGCTGAAGAGTTTGACCATTGATTACTCTCACTTGGTCAAACGCATGCTGCAGAGTCTTGTCTCGCGACTGCTCTAACAGGAAATCCCCAAGGGAATCCCCAAGAGAGGGAGGAGGAGCGGGCTGCTCCTCACTCTGTCGTGGTGTTGATGTAGACGGCTCTGCGACAGCTTCTCCAATCAATGCCACACCGGGACCTTCCTGTGACCTACTAGTGCAGGAACCACTGTGTGTTAAATATTCCATTAGGTTTTTAAATCCTGGCCAATCAGTACCCAAAATCAACGAGTGGGTGAGACAGGAACTAACCACCGCCTTTATTCTATGCATTTGGCCCCGGAATAGAATTTGGACAGATACTAGAGGGTAATGGTGAACATCCCCGTCCACACACAACACTTTCACTGCTTGTGTTCCCCCCAATGCCTCACCTTGCACCAGGCATTGGTGAATTGAGGTCTGATTGCAACCGGAATCCACCAAAACGTGATATGTAGCCCCTGGGATACTCACCGGTATGCAATATGTTCCGGCCCGATCGGGGGTGGTTTCTGGCGCATCAGGGATCCAGATTACAGCACCCACCTCCCTTGCGGAGCTCTGACCTTGAAGATGCTCCGATTCCCCACCGCGCCAACACACCAGCCCAGGCTTTCCCTCTGCACTGGTTTTATGGGTGTCACTCACCTGAGGGGGAGACAACACAGACACAGGAGAGGGAGATGGGAGGACACCACAGGTGTGATGGGCCAGCTGGGGTGGAGCCAGCCACCGCCTCCGTGGCAGGGGCATAGGGTGGGGAGGGGGACGAGAGACAGGGGGAGAAAAGAGAGAGAGAGAAGAGAAGCAAGGGGAGATGCCTCATCTGCCTGCCATCGGAGCCGCCGCCAGATGGTCCTCCGCCAGCTCGATGGCTTGCTCCAGCGATGCCGGGTGATGACATTGGACCCATTCCGCCTTTCCTTCTGGAAGTCAAAAGACAAACTGCTTCAGTGCCACCAGATCGATGATCTCATTGGCATCGTGGTTTTCCACCCTCAGCCACTGCCAGCAGGCATCCCGGAGTTGCTGTCCAAATGCAAACAGCCTGCCGACTTCCTCCAATGCCAGCGTCTGGAAGCGCTGGCGATGTTGCTCCGGGGAGCGGCCGAGCAGCTGCAGGATGGCTTTCGTTAGGTCAGCGTAGACCAGCCGGCTGTCAGCAGGGAGCTGCTGCGCTGCGAGCTGTGCCTCGCCAGTCAGGAGCGGGAGAAGGCATGCTGCGCGCTGCTCCAGCGGCCACCCCCATGCCTTGGCTGCTTGCTTGAAAAAAGTGAGGAATGCTTCCAGATCGTCCTGCGGTCCCATCTTTGTGAGGGTGACAGCAGCGGTGGTCGACGCCCCTGCTGACGCGAGCCGGTGCCAGAACGCCTGGCGATCTTCCTGCTGGGCCAGCATCAAGGCTTCGAAGCGTTGCTTCTGCTCCTTTTGGAGGGCGATCAGCACTTGATGCTGGTTCTGCTGGGCTGTAGCGAGGGCAAGGATGAGCTTTTCGAATGGCGGGGACTCCATGGGGTGGTTCTCTTCTGTGCTCCCAGTTTCGGCACCACTGTAACACTTCCTGATGTGGGTGGAGCACAGAAGCACGGCAGGCGAGAGTTGATGTTTATCCAAAAACTTTTATTGAGCTTTTCAGCTTCCTTTTATCACTCACTCACTCACTCACTCACTCACTCACTCTCATTAAAGTGAGCCGCATGGAACACGAGTTCCCTATGGCTCTTTGGGATTAACAACTGGGTTATTTGTTCCTGGTCTGAGTGTCCTGCATCACTTGGTACAATTTATCTTTAATAATGGCAAAATAGGGGAAGGTTGGTGCTGCACTTGGCTGAAGAGTTTGACCATTGATTACTCTCACTTGGTCAAACGCATGCCGCAGAGTCTTGTCTCGCGACTGCTCTAACAGGAAATCCCCAAGGGAATCCCCAAGAGAGGGAGGAGGAGCGGGCTGCTCCTCACTCTGTCGTGGTGTTGATGTAGACGGCTCTGCGACAGCTTCTCCAATCAATGCCACACCGGGACCTTCCTGTGACCTACTAGTGCAGGAACCACTGTGTGTTAAATATTCCATTAGGTTTTTAAATCCTGGCCAATCAGTACCCAAAATCAACGAGTGGGTGAGACAGGAACTAACCACCGCCTTTATTCTATGCATTTGGCCCCGGAATAGAATTTGGACAGATACTAGAGGGTAATGGTGAACATTACCCACACACACACACACATTGTGGTTGGGGAGAGACCTCCCTTTCTCTGCTCTCTCTCTCTCCTTTTATGCTCTGTCCCTGTAACAAACAGTGACACACACACACATTAATTGACAGCAGGTGGAATGACTTAGCCACTTACCTTCCCTGACCCCGCCCTCCATTCACAGACTGCTGCTTGGCCACACCCCCGCTGCCACAGTCCTCTCTGGAAATCACTCCCCATATGATGAGGCTGTAAATGATTTCTGAAGAAAATATTTGTCTTTTTGGAAACAGAATACTCTGTTGTTGTTCAGTAAAAAAAAAAAACAGTACCTGGAACAGATGTGAGACACATCTGCAGCAGAGCTTCACATGTGGTTGAAATGTGAGTCCGTCAGAAAGTGTCTTCTTCGGAAAACCAGTTTTAGAAACACACTATCCACCTGTTATCACCACAGTAGCACGCCCAGTGTACGACCTGTAGCTCTGAAACTCTGCACAGTTCATTTCCATTTCAAAAGGGAGTTTTGGGCAGCACAGAAACACACAAAAATCTGAGGTTTGTTTTTTTGGAGTATTGTGGACCTGAAAAGATTCCCCTGATTGTGAAACAGCCCAAAACATGTCACCATACTAAAGGAACAGTGAAGGCATCTCTTCAGTGAAGATTTGCTTAACAAATCCAACAAAGAGGTTTACAAAGGATAGTCCTGTTTTAGTGCCCATACTAAGATCTCACATCTTATCTGGGAGTTAAACTTCTTCTCAAGCAGTCTCCTGTCCCAGCTCTTTAAGGTGTATGGGTGTGGCGCCAATGTCCGTTTCGATAGCCCTCAGCCTTTTGCCTATACAGCTAGGGTTACAGTGGGGGGCTAGTCCTCTGGCACAGGCGATTGCTCTAAGACAACGAGGGAGGCTCAGCCTCCTCTAAAAATGACAAACATCGTGTAGGATGAATTGCGCTAGGCTTATGTTATAGCCGACCTTATAACATTGCTATTTCAGATCCAGAATCATAGAAATATATGTGCTCAACCCAACTACAGTGCGAAATCATTCCGTTATAACTTTCCCCAGTTCACCTAATGTGTGCGTGAGTTTTTCCCCCTCGTGACAACGCGATGCAGCCCAGCCTCAGTGGACTTCACTAGCATTTGGGAGCTATGTGCTTTTCAGTCTCAAAATGCAAGACGGTTATTGGACAAATACTGCAAAAATGCCCACCCACGGACTCCGAGCCTCACAGTGGGAGGGACATGGCAGTTTCCACGAGGAGACTGGTGATTGGTGAAAGCAGCCGGATATTTTCTTTGATTGACAGCTCGTTTCAACTATAGACAGGCAGCGGTGAATTTCAGTTCAGTCCCATGCAGATTCGCAAGTGCTGTGGTGTATTGTAAGAGATCGGCTTACATTTCGATTTCATTCATTACATACGGTTTCTACCAGCTTTTTTAGTTTGTATATATTTTCATTGTAAATAAAGTGTAAATATAGTGTTGTCAAGTTTGCTATCTTAGTTCCAGAAATTTTGTTTATTTGAGTGACTGAACTTGAACTTCAGGGGGCTAGTCAGCTAGCAAGAAAGCTGCGCACGGATGCCAAGCATTGCTGATTTAATTTTGCCGAAGCCATTTGCCAGTCTTCCTTTCAAGGAAAAAATTAAAATTAAAGAGCAGGGTAGACCAACGCCTCAAACTGACTTGGTGAAAAAGGTAGGGAATAATACTCGTTCCTTTCAGCTCTCCTGGTATGAGAAAGTGAATTGGCTAACAGCAAGTGACCCACATCAACAACAGTAAATAGGCTACTTTAGTAATATGTCATGGATGGACCAAAAATATAGAATCTATTTAAAATGTTTATGCTGAGTATATTATATTGGAATATATATTTCTCTGGATATGAATTAAACACAGCTACAATTTGGAAAACATTTTTAAACAAAAACACAGCCGAGAACATTTCACACTACAGATCTGGATTAAAAGTGAAGGGCTATCAAAATTGTCAATAAAACATTTCTCAGTCAAAATAAGTAAAATATAGGGAAAGTGTCATTGAATGAAATGTGTGGCACCCAGCTCTATGTTTGGCTCCCCAAGGTCAGTGCTTGTGCCTTTTCCAGAACACTCTGCTGTTACTGCTGAGGTTCCTGACAAAGAGCTGCTTTCAATAATGATCAGTTTTTAAACAACATGCCACAATTTTAAAATATAAAATGTTAAAATATACCTCCCCAACACCACCATCATGTATATTGGACAGTAGGCTAATGGGCCAAAAGAACCTGTTATTTCACAGTTTGTGACCCTGCCAACAATCAGCCAGATCAGAGGCAAGAGTATGGGCAAAATTGATGTGTTTTTTCTTTTTAAATCTGGAAATATCGTAACCGACCAGCCTCCCCTGTTTGAAAGGCTACCAGCCGCCACTGTCCTCTGGTAACCATGAGAGTTTGACTTCCCCACTTGAATCTGTATTGTAGCCTGGCTTGCCAGACAGCAGTAGGTACCATTTTTATGATGGTCTTCAGTATGACCTGGCCGTGAGTAGAACTCATGCTCTCCTGATCGAGAGGTGGATACGCTAACCACTAGGCCAACTCATAGTCTTTCCAGCCACACCTCCACAAAATATTTTCTCGTTAATTCATCTTCATTACATATAAATTACAGGTTTTGTTGGCTGTCCGATAAATAATTTGGAGGAAATGTAAAGAGTCTGTGACAGATGTACATTGAAACAGAATACAGTAGCAGGTTGGATAATGTAAGCCAGAAACTGGAGTATTGTTCCTGTGGGGCTGAAACAATGGCGTGTCCGGGGATGACCTACAGCCACATTCTGTGCAGAATCAGGAAGATGTCCTGCTGAAATTATATTAGTAATGGTTGACTGAATGTCCTCACCAATCTGCTTGTAAAAGTTGGAATCAGAAAATTGTTTTTCTGCTTCTTTAACGTATTAATGTCTTGTCTTACACTCACCGGCCACTTTATTAAGAACACCCATCCACTATCCATAACCACTTATCCTGTGCAGGGTCGCAGGCAAGCTGGAGCTTATCCCAGCTGTCTATGGGTGAAAGGCAGGGTACACCCTGGACACGTCACCAGATCATCGCAGGACTTACACATAGAGACAAACAACCATTCACACTCACATTCACACCTACAGTCAATTTAGAGCTACCAGTTAACCTAACCTGCATGTCTTTGGACTGTGGAGGAAACTCATGCAGATGCAGGGAGAACATGCAAACTCCACAAAGAAAGGCTCAAAACAAGAACCTTCTTGCTGTGAGACGACAGTGCTAAGCACTACACCACCATGCTGTCCCTGCTATTTGATGCAGTTCTCTAATCAGCACAATGCATCAAATCATGGAGTTACAAATCAAGAACTTCAGTTAATGTTCACAATGTTCAAACATCAGAATGGGAAAAATTGTGATCTCAAAGTGTGACTTTCTTTCACTGTGGCATGAGTGTTGGCTTGCGCCAGATTAACTAGTTTGAGTATTTCAGAAACTGCTGATCTCCTGGGGTTTTCACACACAAAAGCCTCTCGAGTTTACACGGAATGGTGCAAAAAACAAAAAAAACATCGAGTAACTGAGCGACAGTTCTGTGGGTGGAAACAAATGCCTTGTTGATAAGAGAGGTCAGAGGAAAATGGACAGATTGGTGCGAGCTTTTTGGCCAGGAAGGAACTCATATAATCACTCTTTACAACCGTGGTGAGCAGAAAAGCATCTCAGCAAGCAACAGCAGAAGAACACATTGGGTTTCACTCCTGTGAAGAACAGGGATCTTAGAATCAAGAACAAGTTCCTATTAAAGTGGCCGGTGAGTGTATATTGAAGTGATCAAGAGTGTTTCATCTGAAATTAGTTTTTTAATGAAGCCCAACACACAGCATGAAATCAGAACTCAGTTAAAGAAGAAAAAAGGTTATACTCTTCATAAATACATTTCCTCCTTCAATATGCAACGTTGTATTTCCTAATATCAAGGTTTATGTAAGTTCATATATCTCAGCTGTAACTGCTGCAGAAGAAATATAATTCCAATTTCAACTCTAATGTAATGAAGAACTGTACGTATATAAATCATGACTTGAGCATAAATACACAGTGACATTTGAAGAAACACATCCCAGAAAGGTGAGGTACCACGTGACATTTTCAAATTCACTCAAATGTAACAGGCATAGATTTGACCAACAAAGCAAAACATGAATTCATCCCACATTTATAACGACCTTTATAACTTTTTCATAGAAGTATAGATTTACAGATACAGTTTATATTAAAAATAATCTATGGATAGTTCTTCAGTAACGGAATTACATTCACAGAAAAAAGTGGTAATTTTTTTTTTTTAACTGCAGTACTCAACATAATGGTATTAAATAAAAATTTCACACTGTATAGGGTCTTTTGACCCTAAAAAAGACTAGGAAAATTGGCTATGTTTAACTCTGAACGGCAAATCTTTTATGAGGAAAGAAATGTCAGTAACGGAATTACATCAGAAAAAAACTGAACTTTCATTTCTTAAAATTCAAACTGAGATTTCTCTGAAGCAACATTGCTGTAATTGGGGTGATGATTTTTAAATATGGTTTTGCCTTGGATTCCATACTTTAGCAATATCACTGAGCTGACAAGTTAAAGCAATCTTAATAATTGAATCATTTTGGTGTCTCTGCTGAAGAATTGCCCTTATATCGTTTCATACTGAGGTCATACCACATGATCGTCATATATGACAACAACATGACAGTACTGAAAAAGGTGAACGTTTTCTAAATTTGACTTCCAGATCTTCTAGATTAGGGGTCCAATCACAGGCCACATCACACTTCGTCAGTGTCAAACACTTGGTGAAAATGTGAATTTAATTGCATTTAATCTAAACCGGAGTTCTCAACCTTTTCTACTGTAAGGCCCACCTATTCATACTTGTAATGAGTCGGGGCCCATTAAAAAAGATCCCCAATTATTTTGCCTCATCTATTCTATTAGAATCTAATAATCTATTATGAAGCATATTAATGGGACGCAGCATCACTCCCTGTTACAGATGGGAGCCCAGGAACTTAATAAATACAATAAACACAAACTGTTTTTAATTGTAGGTTTTGTATTTAAAACTGTATGGATGTGCCAGAAGCCAAACCATCCATGCAGGTCATTCTCAGCCAAAAGGGATTAATGATCCAAAAGTGGAGTCTGGTCCATTAACACAAGAACTTATTGCCATGTTTGTGTACAGCAAACAAGCAAGCTATTAAAACCAAGAAGTGGATATAGAAACCACTCAATGTGATTAGATCCTTACACGCTAACAATGAAGGATTTTTCCTCTGAAAGAAAAATGTACCCTCTAAATTTGACATTAGTGGAATAAATTTTGATCCTATTGTAGCCGTAATTAAATACAAAGACAAAAGTTGTGCACACAATTAATTAAATTGATGTGAAGATAATGAACAAATAATCAACAGATTAAGTTTTTTAAAGATTGTGTATATTTTTAGTCTTTTGTATTTGTATTATTTGTATCTGTACATGCATGACCCCACCAGCTCTGCTGATCAACTTATTGTGTTTAAATAAAGTCATTCATTCATCCATTCATTAGGAGTTGGAAAATTATCCATCCGTTGAGTTCCCTGACACCTCAAACTACCTGGTGCAGCAGACATTGTTCTACATGGACACACAGATGAAAACCTGAAAAAGCATGGAGGTGTACAACTTTTTATATGTGGCTGGGTTAAAGATCTGGGGATCAGGAGACTACAAGATAAATCCTGTATCGTTTTTGCCTGGGTAAATAGGAATTTCTGGGCTTTTGTACGCATCTTTGCGATGGTTGCTAGGACGCTACAAGTTTTAGTATCGGGTGTAAACAAACCACAGTGGCTTGATTCTCAATCCATCCTGCTCTTCACTTCCAGCAGGCATCACAGATCCATATAATTTACCCACAAACATATTTATTTATTCTGCCCACTGCATGTGCGAGCGCTGTCTCTCTCTCTCTGTGTACGGTATGTGTGCGCGCATGCGCAGGTTAAATGTAGAGGAGGAAAGTGACAAAATAAAGGCTTGTTCTTCTTAATTTACCCAGAAATGTATTTCTTCCACTTGAAAACTATATGGTAAACCAGGTACCGGATTTGGGACACTACAACATCCTGAACTATTTAGTATTTGGCTTCAAACTTGAAAAAAAATTGTGGCCCACTAAATGGCACTTCCAGTAGTGGGCCATGGCCCAGTGGTTGAGAAACACTGACCTAAACCTTAAATAACCTAAATTCAGTAGTGTATTGAAGTAACTTTACAGAACTTTTTAATTTTATTAAATATGCCAGTAACTTTAAGTCTCTTTATTGGTATTCTTAAAAGTAATAGTGACTTTAAATACATTTAAATGTTAAATTTAGTAACTTTAACAAAGTGACATCTTAAACTTTCTTTTTAACAGCATTTCGTTCTCTTTAAGAAGTCAGGGAAAGTCACTTAAAGTTATACGATAAGAATTTATAAAGTTATAAGTAAATACATTGACATTTATCATTTTGTAATCTTTTAGGGTACTTCAAGAATATCATAAAGCTGTTAATTTGTCTAGTGAAATAGACCAGATTAAAAATGAAAAAATAAAAAAAATCCATGAAGTAAAGTACACCAGTTTCTTCTCTTAAATGTGTTGGGACAAAATTTTAAATTATTTGAAAAAAAAAAATCTGTGAACAGTGACAGTAAATATAGCTCACAATCACTGCATTGTTCATAAATGCACAGAAGATTCCACCAAACATCCTTGAGCGTCTACTCATTTCCGACTGATGTACTTCTAAGAGAGAGATATGGCTTTGTGCTGTTCACTGGGGTGAAGGGGAGCAGTTTATGAGGCTGCACATTCGCCTGTAGCCAATAGTTCAAACAAACTGAATACTCAAAACAAACCAAAAAAAAAAACAATGCTGTTTGCAAACGGCTTAAACATAAAACCATGGGTCTGTCTGCTCATGATTTGAATCAGGCATGGACATGTGTGCTCACATGGATTTGTGTGTTTAGGGACGCTGCAGTGATTGAAAAAGAAACTGTTTAGCATCATTAGGAGCACTAATTTCACTGAGGACGATCCTTGTAGGCTTAAATTAAAGGCCTTTGAATAACACAGATCATTCTGTAGAAGTCAACTGGAAACGAAGGGAAATGGTGCCTCTTTCTTCCTCTTTGGAGCAGGAACTCGTTCTTCCTACATTGTCCTTTTGAGCATGCCAAGTTTTTCTTTTAAAAGAATTTCCCATAAGTCAAGTCAGTTTAAACTGTATAGCACATTTAACACCATACATTGTCACAAAACAGCTTTACAGAAAATTAAAGACTTTAAATATGAGAATTTTATCCCAAATTTATCCCTAAATCGAAAAATATCCAAAATAAGTTGAGGGGTTAAAGCATTGTGTTTAAAATGTAGATGACTATAACATTATTCCATTTCTTCATCGTCCTTACAGATTGTATGAATGTACACATGCACTAATGTTTTCTCTCATTATGTTCCTGCTACACGTGAAGATGGTGGACGTCACTGAGCTGCAGTCATGTTGTGGTTTTTGTTTGGATAGAAGTTTAGTTGGAACCTGTTCGGAATGATCTTATCTCTTAAACATCTTTGATAAAAAAATGATGTTGCTGGTTAGTTTTACTCAAGTGCATTGAGCACTGAGCTAAGGAGGAGAGATGAAGAGTCCAGCAGGTTGAAGAGTTGTTTGTTTGCGGTCATAATGGAAATCCTGAGTGTAAATAGCAGTGCACTGAAATAATTATGATAGATGACTTACAACCACGTGATCAAAATGTGCTACGGTACGTCATGAGCGTCCGCCATGATGGTGGATATACCGGTACAAAGCAGCTCGGGATGGCAGCCGCTGAAAGTGTGTCTGTAAACAATGCTGAATTTTCTCAGTATTATAATGATTTGAACGCTCAAGCAAAGATTCGATACAAAGAGAAGATAGATATGTGTGGTTTTGAACCATGTTATTTTAAAAAAGTCAGACTTTTCTGAAGATAAGACGCTTCTATCGGCCATCGAGTACCCAGATATCATGTTCTATCTGGTTTGGCTACCGAAAAATTAAGTCTGACCTTGGATGAAACAACCCATTTTCTGAGTGGGTGCCCAGGTTCGATTGTTTTTATTGTATACAGTGGTGCTTGAAAGTTTGTGAACCCTTTAGAATTTTCTATATTTCTGCATAAATATGATCTAAAATATCATCAGATTTTCACACAAGTCCTAAAAGTAGATAAAGAGAACGCAGTTAAACAAATGAGACAAAAATATTATACTTGGTCATTTATTTATTGAGGAAAATGAGCCAATATTACATATCTGTGAGTGGCAAAAGTATGTGAACCTTTGTTTTCAGTATCTGGTGTGACCCCCTTGTGCAGCAATAACTGCAACTAAATGTTTGTGGTAACTGCTGATCAGTCCTGCACACTGGCTTGGAGGAATTTTAGCCCATTCCTCCGTACAGAACAGCTTCAACTCTGGGATGTTGGTGGATTTCCTCACATGAACTACTCGCTTCAAGTCCTTCCACAACATTTCGATTGGATTAAGGTCAGGACTTTGACTTGGCCATTCCAAAACATTAACTTTATTCTTCTTTAACCATTTTTTGGTAGAACAACTTGTGTGCTTAGGGTCGTTGTCTTGCTGCATGACCCACCTTCTCTTGAGATTCAGTTCATGGACAGATGTCCTGACATTTTTCTTTAGAATTCATTGGTATAATTCAGAATTCATTGTTCCATCAATGATGGCAAGCCGTCCTAGCTCAGATGCAGCAAAACAGGCCCAAACCATGATACTACCACCACCATGTTTCACAGATGGGATAAGGTTCTTATGCTGGAATGCAGTGTTTTCCTTTCTCCAAACATAACACTTCTCATTTAAACCAAAATGTTCTATTTCAGGATATTGCAGAAAAATGCTGCCTGACCAGGGCTTGCAAAATTAGCAGAGAGATCTCCCACCCCCACTATGGACTGTTCTCGCTGCTGGTTTCTGGAAAGAGGCTATGCAGCCTCCGGAGTAGAACAGCCAGGTTCTACAACAGCTTTTTCCCACATGCCATAAGACTGTTAAGACTGTTGAACCGAATTATATTTATATATATAAATTTTTTTTTCAGGTAATATACTATCTTGGTCTCATCGGTCCACAAACATTTTTTCAACAACCTTCTGGCTTGTTTAGGTGATCTTTAGCAAACTGCAGACGAGCAGCAATGTTCTTTTTGGAGAGCAGTGGCTTTCTCCTTGCTGTCCTGCCATGCACACCATTATTGTTCAGTGTTCTCCTAATGGTGGACTTATGAGCATTAGCCAATGTGAGAGAGGCATTCATTTGCTTAGAAGTTACCCTGGGGTCCTTTGTGACCTCACCAACTATTACACGCCTTGCTCTTGGAGTGATCTTTGTTGGTCGACCACTCCTGGGGAGGGTAACAATGATTTTCAATTCCCTCCATTTGTACACAATCTGTTTGACTGTGGATTGGTGGAGTCCAAACTCTTTAGAGATGGTTTTGTAACCTTTTCCAGCCTGATGAGCATCAACAACGCTTTTTCTGAGGTCCTCAGAAATCTCCTTTGTTCATGCCATGATACACTTCCACAAATGTGTTGTGAAGATCAGTCTTTGATAGATCCCTGTTCTTTAAATTAAACAGGGTGTCTACTCAGACCTGATTGTCATCCCATTGATTGAAAACATCTGACTCTAATTTCACCTTCAAATTAACTGCTAATCCTAGAGGTTCACATACTTTTGCCACTCACAGATACTGGATCATTTTCCTCAATAAATAAATAACCAAGTATAATATTTTTGTGGGTGGCATGGTGGTGTAGTGGTTAGCGCCGTTGCCTCACAGCAAGAAGGTCCGGGTTCGATCCCCGTGGCCGGTGAGGGCCTTTCTGTGCGGAGTTTGCATGTTCTCCCCGTGTCCACGTGGGTTTCCTCTGGGTGCTCCGGTTTCCCCCACAGTCCAAAGACATGCAGGTTAGGTTAACTGGTGACTCTAAATTGACCATAGGTGTGAATGTGAATGGTTGTCTGTGTCTATGCGTCAGCCCTGTGATGACCTGGTGACTTGTCCAGGTCATCACTTGTCCCCCGCCTTTCACCCGTAGTCAGCTGGGATAGGCTTCAGCTTGCCTGCGACCCTGTAGAACAGGATAAAGCAGCTAGAGATAATGAGATGAGGAATATTTTTGTCTCATTTGTTTAACTGGGTTCTCTTTATCTACTTTTAGGACTTGTGTGAAAATCTGATCATGTTTTAGGTCATAATTTTTTGCAGAAATATAGAAAATTCTAAAGGGTTCACAAACTTTAAAGCACCACTGTAATTTTGCTGGCGCTCCTAGAAGCGAAATGGTAATACACGTGTTAAAATTATAACGACGACCGAGTAAACCATGACAAGAGAGCACTCGTTTTATGGCAAAATTCTAGCAACACGAAATAAAATTCTTCCATGATATTATTAAGAAAGCTTGTGAATCTCACTTGAATAAAATGATTACTGCAAACACAAGCTGCTTTGGCTATAGCCTCTCTTACATCAGCCCTGCTGATGTTGTTCAGCCGTGCTCGTCTCCTCTCCATACTAAGCCTCAGAGTTTCCTCGCCCTCTTTCCAAATCACGGACGGAATTCTAAAAAATTGGAATGTGCCACAGTCATGAGTACTGTTGTGACCACAACCATATACAGCACAAAGATATGGTCTAGCTAAAAGAACGCTTAAAGCAGTGGAAAAACAAAGAGAGTTGTGCACGCATGACTATGTTTTGTATGGAATGTCGCTTGAACCCGCATTTGTATATCCACCAACATGGCTGACATCTGGGTTTCTATTTTGCTTTGACGTCACTTGCAAGTCAAGGATAGATCCAGGAAGTGAAGTTAAGTACACAAACTTTGTGCAACTTTTTAAACTTTTAGCATCTGGAAAGAGACTTGATGTAAGCGGTGCTGAAAAATGATCTCATTAAGCTCCACAGTGGGATAATTAACCATGGAAACTGAGATCAATCAATCAATCAATCAATCAATCAATCAATCAATCAATCAATCAATCAATCAATCAATCAATCAATCAATCAATCAATCCATTTCTAATGAACACCACTGATGAGTGGACCAGTGAACTTTTTTAGCTCTGTCAAAAAGAGTCCAACAACTGGACAGATCTTTTTGTTACTTTTCTTTTCTAACGGGCTTCAATCATAAACCCTAATTTTTTTATAAACCCTCTGGTAATGAGCTTTAATCCCAAACACACAACACAAGGCTCCAACACAAGTTCTTTCGGATCTGACAGCCAATGGCATCATGTTTTAAACATGAATTAAACTTAATGAACACAACATAATGCTCACCTGCTCACTTTCTTCTTCACGTTAAGTATGTGGACTGGGATTGTGTATCTGGATGAAATTGTGGGGTTTTACCCAAACTTCCAAAACCTTTGAATAAACAGCCATGAAAAATCAAAATGCAAATGATAACCCAGTGCAAAGCCACTGTGAGAGTTCTGAGGAAATCAATTTCACGACTAAACAGAGTACAGAAGTGTGAAGACTGAGCAAAGAACAAAGTCTTAAAAAATGAGTCATACTTCATTAGAGGCACCTTTCAGGAATCAATATCAGGGATCACAGTCTGCAAAGAGAGACACAAGACACACTGATTTATCACAAATGTACACGGGTTACAAGGGAGTCATTTAAACTGTCTGTCTGTGTGTGATGTGATGGCACTTTGAGCAAATTAGTAACATTTATATTATCTTCTTGTTATCAGATACATGCCTCCCTGTAGGTTTTGAGCTTGTGTCGTCATTAATGGGCCTCTTATTCGAAAAGTTCATTGTTCCTACTCTGTCACCATTACAGGAATCTGTTGCAGGGGTCCCAACATCATCCTTTTCGTTTCTAGCTATGTTAAGTCTACAGTGGTGCTTGAAAGTTTGTGAACCCTTTAGAATTTTCTATATTTCTGCATAAATATGACCTAAAACATCATCAGATTTTCACACAAGTCCTAAAAGTAGATAAAGAGAACCCAGTTAAACAAATGAGACAAAAATATTATACTTGGTCATTTATGTATTGAGGAAAATGATCCAATATTACATATCTGTGAGTGGCAAAAGTATGTGAGCCTTTGCTTTCAGTATCTGGTGTGACCCCCTTGTGCAGCAATAACTGCAACTAAACATTTGCAGAAACTGTTGATCAGTCCTGCACACCGGCTTGGAGGAATTTTAGCCCATTCCTCCGTACAGAACAGCTTCAACTCCGGGATTTTGGTGGGTTTCCTCACATGAACTGCTCGCTTCAGGTCCTTCCACAACATTTCGATTGGATTAAGGTCAGGACTTTGACTTGGCCATTCCAAGACATTAACTTTATTCTTCTTTAACCATTCTTTGGTAGAACGACTTGTGTGCTTAGGGTCGTTGTCTTGCTGCATGACCCACCTTCTCTTGAGATTCAGTTCATGGACAGATGTCCTGACATTTTCCTTCAGAATTTGCTGGTATAATTCAGAATTCATTGTTCCATCAATGATGGCAAGCCGTCCTGGCCCAGATGCAGCAAAACAGGCCCAAACCATGATACTTCCACCACCATGTTTCACAGATGGGGTAAGGTTCTTATGCTGGAATGCAGTGTTTTCCTTTCTCCAAACATAACACTTCTCATTTAAGCCAACAAGTTCTATTTTGGTCTCATCCATCCACAAAAATTTTTCCAATAGCCTTTTGGCTTGTCCATGTAATCTTTAGCAAACTGCAGGCGAGAAATATAGAAAATTCTATAGGGTTCACAAACTTTCAAGCACCACTGTATATTTCATCACTAACTATGGGGTGATACTTGGTAAGGTCCCGATGCCTTCTGAGGTGACTGGTCACTATTCGCCATCATCAGAGTGTGCCCGATGAGCCACATCATCTTGCTGTTCATGCCATCAGAGCCATTGACCATTTAATATATTTGGTTCTTCTGCCTCTTCTGCCATTCCAGTCTTTGTGCACTTAAAGGGGTGACATCCACTAACCACTACAGTGGTGACTCATTTAGTTTAGCTTGACAGTCGAATCAAGATCCTGGAGCACGGCCACTGGTGTGCACTACCAGTTTCTTGGAGCCATAAGTGAGACTTGGGGATTTGTGGAGGCCCAAAGGCTGTCTACCCATACCCAATTTGACATAGGCATGCGACTGGCAGCAACCAGAGGTTCTACCTCTCACAGAAACCCCCCCAATACCCCAGGATGTGAGGATGAGGATGTGCTGAAGAGGGTAGGTGCTAAGTGAATGCTTCTGTAGGTAATTAAAGAGAGAAAACTCAAGTACTTTGGTCATATAGTTAGACATCACAGCCTCCATCATACTGTACTCTACTGGAAGGCCAGATAAACAGCAGACGAGGTCGAGGCCAGCCCAGAATATCATGGGTTATGAACATTAGGGAATGGACTGGCATGACTTACATAGAGGCAATACAAAAAGCACAAAACCCAGAAAGAATGGCGTTTCATCACATCCTGCCCTTGACCAGAGGAAGGAACCTGAAGAAGAACAAGAAGAAGAATTATCTTCTTGTCTGGTCTTTTTTCAGGAAAGGATGATTTGAACTTTTTGGTGACTGTGGAATTTTGCAACCACATTTGAAAATGATAACGCAACAGAACTGTATATTTGAGGTTGAGAAAACAGCTATTCAGAATATAAGTGTCATGCCATCTGTGCATGCTCGGAGATAGTGATGTTTGTGTTTTTATCAGCGTAATCATTCTCCTGTATCTGTGTTGTTGATCTCCAGCCCTGTTTGGCCTTCTTCAGTAATGTGCTCCCTGTGTTCTAGCAGCCGCCGGGCCAAAACCATCCACATCCTATTTCATGCAGTTGTTCCTCGTATAACAGCATCCCTGCTTCTCCACATTTTTTTCCTGCATGTTCAATAAAATGGAACAGCTGTGACTCACAAAGACCATATTGTTTATGTGAGTTGCTACAGACCACTGAGCCCAGCTGTGAGAAGCTGCTTTTCCCCTCTGCCTCTCTCCAGTTAAAGTAGTCTGCACTTTATGGTTGCTTTTGCTCATGTCACAGTTCGGAAAGGTGGCTTGGATTTCTGATGGTTTTCTGTAAAGGTGAAATTTGGAGCTGGAGTTCACCCTGGAGCTTTTATGTTGATTTCAGTTGCCCAGTCAGGTTTATATCTTAAGAGCCATCGTAGAGGGACGCATAGGACATTATTAATGTTTTAGTAATTATCGTAATGCTGGAATTACAGCCAAGTAACACAGAACCACAGACACAACCCTCCTGGTGGTGAAGCTCCAGTGAAGCAGATATTTAGGTCCCTTGTGACTCAGTCAGGGTCTGAAATTTTAGAGTATTTCTGCCAGTTGTGTCAAGGTTATCATTCCTGTTTCTTGCCTCAGGCACAGGTCAAATGACGGAGGACTTGACTGGCGCTCCCAAGGAGACATGAGAGCTCTGGTCTCGATTCTCCATTGTCTGCTCTCTCTCTCTCTATCTCTCTTTCTCTCCCTTCCCTTTATACAGTCCACTTTATGATTAAGAACACTACTCACATATCTTTATAAACTGACCATGATGTCGAAAATTAGAATTTGACGTTGCATGCAATAATTGTGTACAGTGTTTATTTACTTCAGTCTGATCTCCTGACTATATATTGCATTCCACATTTATTATGTTATGTTGCTTCCTATTATAAATATTTTAAATACTTTATGAATACTTCCATTTATAAATAGATTGCATATTTGTTAAAAATGATGCAGAACAGAATACAGTGGATGAGCTGCCAGCACTGATCAGAGCCAGCAGAGCTGAAACAGGTTTAGATGAGCTTCGGGCATCTCAGACATTCATTTACCAAACAGTTTAATCATTTATCAGGTGAGGCATTTCACTGATTGGCTTATTGGCAAAGGCATACAGAAATTTCCCATTTATTTGGGCTCCACTGGAGTGATCTTCCCCCAAAATGGTTCTTTTTCTGTAATTAAATGTTTTTTGACGTCAACACTGGCTTCTAACTTATCCATATCCATCAAAGCAAAAGTATATGGATACCTGATGATCACACCATTGTCTTTTTGAAGAATATGCTAAAATGGAGGTCAGATGTGGAGATGAATTCTTGGATTTAAAATCAGTGTTGTAGTCAAGTCACTAAACCTCGAGTCTGAGTCCAATCTCAAGTCCCCAGTGTTCAATTCAAGTCATTAAAGAAAATTTTGAGTCGAGTCCACTACTGATCCGAGTTGAGTCTGATGCAAGCCCCGCTATCAACAGAGCAATGAACATAGTGTGTCACTTCCTTCTCTGGGTGGAGTCTTGCCAAATGACGATTGAAGTTCGAGGTTGTCCCCGTCGTTTCCGTCGATAGTTCTTCTACATATGGAACATGTAGCAGTACATTTTTTCCCACTGCACGAGAAGTCTGTATAAGCAAAGTGGACAATCCCAGGGGCGTTCTCTCCAGGCATTTTAGCGCCATTAACGTTAGTTTGTTCCTGAACATGACATATGAACAGGTGAATGTGCATTCTCTTGCACGAAATTAGTATAAAATTAATGTACATAGATATAAATATAAATATCTTGTGCCAAATTATTATGGCATGTTTCAAAAAAATAAAGAAAAAATCAGAGTCCTCGTCTCCAATTTATGAGTCCGAATGCAGTTAATACACGAGTCCAAGTCCGAGTCATCAGTGCTCAAGTCCAAGTCAAGTCATGAGTCCTTAAAATTAGGGCACGAGTCCTGGACTCGAGTACTACCAGCCTGTTTAAAATCAAGTCTCGGCTGGTTGGATGGAGTGACTCCTCAGATAGTGGCACTAGCACTGGGGTCTTTTGCGATTAGCTTTATAAAAGCATGTTTTTTACCAACTGCTTCAGAAGATTAGAATCCCTGTTCTTTGATGTGGATAAAGTTCTCACCCATGCATATTTTCCTGAGTCCTTGATCTCCGGAGGGAAAAATAATATCCATATTTCAAGGACAGCAAGCTCACGTCATCCAAACTGTCGGCCATTGAGTGAGCTAATGCTGATTGATTTATTCACTCATTCATTGTGCCACTGTAAGATCAGCTGATGTTAGATCAGTAATAGTAAATTGGGGAATTTGTTAACTGTCAGGTCAGGAGGCAGATATGAATATGGTTCAATGAGCTTTATTTACAGTGCAGCCAAACAAATCAAAAACATGAAGCGAAAACATATAGTCAAGGTCAAAAATCCAAAATACATGAACTAGATTATGAGTTAGAGACTATCAACATGAAACAGGATCATGAACTAGAATTGCTTTAACAAATTATAAGATGAGAGTCAGAGGCTTGGTAAAGTTCGGCACGTATACATGAAACATTTACTTCACCAGGTTTGTGTGTGTGTGTAGACTGGGGAGTTCTTAAATAGACTTTTGTGTGTGATTGTGAACAGATGTGTTATATTAAAAGTCTGGTACCTGTGAATGTGGGCGTTGCAGTCAGCAGAGGTCGTGTCTACAGGCTGCGGTGCATTCTGAGGAGCGGAGTCCAGTACCAACATTCCATCCATTATCTGTAACTGCTTATCCTGTGGAGGGTCGTGGGCAAGCTGGAGCCTATCCCAGCTGACTATAGGCAAGCGGCGGGGTACACCCTGGACAAGTCGCCAGATCATATCATGTCAGATATATCTTTAAGATGGCGCCGTGGACGGTTGCCTCGGTACTTCGCTCTCTCATACTTTCTACGTTTTTGTGTATTTGTTGTGTTTCTTGTGCTTCTTTTCTGGTCATATACTCCAGAGAAGAACTCATAAACATTGGAATAACCACCAGTAAAGTTTTTTCATCGGTTTTCATCGATTCAGAAAGTTTTCCAGAGCTACTTGTTGGAGGAGCAGCAGCTCTCTATGGTCTCCGCCGAGGACGCCAGAGACACTGGGGGAAGCGAGCCGGCGCGCTCGTCAGGCTGAGGCAGCAGGGGTTTCGCACTGCGCTCCCATCTATTCACCTGGCTAGCGTCCACTCTCTGGCCAACAAGATGGACGAAATGCTGCTCCTCAACACAATCAACACGGATTTTAACAGATCTGCTGCCTTGTGCTTCACCGAAACCTGGCTCGGTGAGCACATCCCAGACACTTCTCTCCACTTGCCTGGATTTCACCTGCACCAAGTGGACCGCGAAACGGAGCTCACAGGGAAAATGAGGGGAGGCGGAGTCTGCTTTTACATTAACGAAGGTTGGTGTACTGATGTCACGGTTCTAAACAAATCATGCAGTCTTCATCTGGAGACATTATTCATAAACTGCAAACCGTTTTATGCTCCACAAGAGTTTTCCTTGTTTATTCTGGTTGGAGTCTACATCCTTCCTCAGGCTTGTGTTACTGAGGCATTACAACACCTGGCTGACCAGATAAACAACGTGGAGAAAAAAACACCTGGACTCTTTGCTCATTGTTTTGGGGGACTTTAACAGAGCAAACCTCAGCCACGAACTGCCAAAATATGAACAGCACATTAAATGTCCCACCAGGGACACTAACACTCTGGACCATTGTTACACTGTTTTAAAGGACTCATACCACTTTGTCCCCCATGCAGCCTTGGGACTATCTGATCACTGCATTGTTCATCTTATCCTGACCTACAGGCAGAAGCTGAAATATGCTAAGCTTGTAGTCAAGCTGGTGAGGAGATGGTCCGATGATGCCAAAGTGGAACTACAAGCCTGCTTTGATTGCACTGATTGGAGTGTTTTTGAGGCTGCAGCTTCAGACCTGCATGAACTGACATCTTACATCAGTTTTTGTGAGGATATGTGTGTGCCCACCAAGACCTTCCGCACATACAACAACAACAAACCCTGGTTCACCGCAAAACTCAGGCAGCTTTGCCAGGCCAAGGAGGAGGCCTACAGAAGTGGGGACAGAGTCCTATACAAACAGGCCAGAAACACACTGATGAAAGAGGTGAAAGCAGCTAAGAGGAGCTATGCTGACAGGATCAAAAACAGCCTTTTAGGCTACATCCACACGACAACGGCAACGAGATTTTTTTTTTTTTTAAATATCGCGTCCACATGGGCAACGGATCAGTAAAATTTCAGGTACATATGGCAACGCAATGCTTGCTGAAAACGATGCAATACACATGCCACACCTCTACGTGCACTGTAAGACGGTCCCATCGGAGACACCAGAACAACAGAAGAAGTAGACGCATGCGCATAAACCCCTTCTTCTGTAGCATTAACCACATAAAGTTTTGATTATTAATCAGTAGCATAAAACGAAAGACGCAGAAAGAGGAATGAATGGGGGTAGATGGAAGCCGGTACGCCAACATTCTGATATCCTCCAGAATTCTTTAATGGTCCGGAATAAATTGAATGCTACACATTGATGGATTACTTTGTTCTTCTACGCCCTTTTTGAGGAATGTATTGTCGGACTTAAACCAACATCTGAAGAGGTGAGATCGCTCCTTTTTTTTCCCTATTTTTGCTGGCGGGATTGTTTTTGTTTTGGAAAACGCACGGGCGGTGCGCGGTTTGGTACTGCTTCCGCAGTGTTTGGACTAAAGACTCTGCCCTAAGGGCTATTCTCTCACTCTCTCTCTCTCTCTCTCTCTCTCTTTCTCACTTTGCACCATTACACAATAAATATTCACAGTGAAAATATTTTGTAAGCGCATTTCATGAACCAAGTTATTGGATTTGTTGACGACTCGCATCGAGTTCGTTACACTTCTACCCGGCATGAAGCACTGACAGTCATGTGGTTGTGACATCATCGTAAACAAATCCGTTCTACTCATCCAGACGACTTCGCAACGGGGCCGTTGCCAGATTTTTCCACTCTGGAACCCGTTCTCAAAAGATTTCGTTTTGGGACACCCAAAATGCCGGTGCCATGTGGACGCCAGGCCGAAACGATAAACAATTTTATCAGATTCACCTGAATCCATTGCCGTGTGGACAGGGCCTCAGCCAACGATCCAGCGTCAGTGTGGATAGGCCTGAAGAATATCACCAATTACAGGAGACCATCCCCCAACACTGCAATGAACCATCAACTGGCTGACGAGTTGAATGTGTTCTACTGCAGATTTGACACATTCACACCTCTCCCCCCTCAGACATTAAAGACCCATTTACACCCCCTGCTATTCTGCCTCCTCTCGCCTCTGACCCCACACCAGCACTCAAGATCTGTGAAGAGGATGTTTGTCAGCTTTTTTGCAGACAGAAGATCAGGAAGGCACCTGGCCCAGACGGTGTGTCACCCTCCTGTCTGAAGGTCTGTGTTGATCAGCTGGCCCCCATCTGCACTCAGATCTTCAATAGATCCCTGGAGCTATGTGAAGTCCCCTCATGCTTCAGATGCTCCACAATAATCCCGGTTCCCAAGAAAACCGCCATCACAGGACTGAATGACTACAGGCCTGTAGCCCTCACATCTGTAGTCATGAAGTCCTTCGAGAGACTGGTGTTGTCACACTTGAAGGACATCACAGACCCCCTGCTGGACCCCCTGCAGTTTGCCTACTGGGCAAACAGATCAGCGGATGATGCAATCAATATGGGACTGCACTACATCCTGCAACACCTTGACTTTGCAGGGACGTATGCCAGGATCCTGTTTGGTGACTTCAGTTTGGCGTTCAACACCATCATTCCAGACATCCTCCACACCCAGCTCATTGTGCTCTCCTCCACCTGTCAGTGGATTATAAACTTCCTGACTGACAGGAAGCAGCAGGTGAGGCTGGGGAGCATCACATCCAGCACCCGGACTATCAGCACTGGTGCCCCCCCAAGGGTGTGTGCTCTCCCCACTGCTATTCTCCCTTTACATCAACGACTGCACCTCAAGAGACCCGTCTGTTAAACTCCTGAAATTTGCAGATGACACAACAGTCATCGGCCTCATCCGAGACAGTGACGAGTCTGCATACAGACGGGAGGTTGAACGGCTGGTCTGTTGGTACGGTCAGAAAAATCTGGAGCTGAACACGCTCAAAACTGTGGAGATGACAGTGGACTTTAGGAGGAGCTCCCCCACCCTACCGCCCATCACAATCACCAACAACACTGTGACTGCTGTTGAAACCTTTAGGTTTCTGGGCTCCACAATCTCCCTGGACCTGAAGTGGGAGACCAACACAGTCACCATCATCAAAAAGGCCCAGCAGAGGTTGTACTTTCTGCGCCAGCTCAGGAAGCTCAACCTGTCTAAGGAGCTGCTGACACAATTCTACTCTGCCATCATTCAGTCTGTTCTCTGCTCTTCCATCACTGTTTGGTTTGGATCGGTCACGAAGCAGGACAAGAACAGACTACAATGGACAATAAGGTCTGCAGAGAAAATTATTGGTGTCAGCCTGCCCTCCATCCAAGACCTGTACCTGTCCAGAGTCAGGAAACGGGCAGGTAACATTTCTGCAGACCCATCACACCCTGGTCACAAATTGTTTAAACTTCTCCCCTCTGGGAGACGCTACAGATCACTGTACGCAAAAACAACCAAACACAAGAACAGTTTTTTCCCTCAGGCTGTCTCTGTGATGAACAGCTAAAACTGGACTCAAATATCAGTAACATCAACTGTGAAATATCTGCACACTCATACCGTCATTCTGTGCACACTGTATATTTATATTTACTACGTCATCCTTGCAATATGCACCATTTTGCACCAAAAGATTACAAAAAAGTATATATATATATATATATATATATATATATATATATATATATATATATTGTCTATACATATATTTACCCTTCTACATGTACATAGCTTTTTGTTTTGTTTTTTTGTCTACACTTTTTTTATCTGTTTGTACTAAGAGAGCTAAGTGAAACCAGAGTCAAATTCCTCGTGTGTGTTCACATACCTGGCAATAAAAGTGATTCTGATTCTGATCATCACAGGGCTGACACATAGAAACACACAACAATTCACACTCACATTCACATCTACGGTCAATTTAGAGCCACCAATTAACCTAACCTGCATGTCTTTGGACTGTGGAGGAAACCAGAGCACCCGGAGGAAACCCACACAGACAACATACAAACTCCACACAGAAATGCCCCTGTCGGCGGAGGTGGACAAAGTCCCCAACTTCATTACTTAAGTCAAAGTACAGATCACACTGGTCAAATGTTACTCTGATACAAGTGAAAATTGTCCAGTCAAATTTTTACTTAAGTTAAAGTACTGAAGTACTTGCTTTTAAAAATACTTAAGTTTTAAAAGTACATTTTCTGTCAACGCCTTGTTGTATTATTGCCACAACGCTTACAAAACCTAATGCTGTTACCAAAGACAGAAATGTGAATTCAGAAAATGAACACATGCCATGCCATCATGGTGGTTTAACCTTAAGCTAGCTAGTCAGTGAAACTCCACCTGACATGCTAGCAAACGCTTTTCAAACTCGAAATCATATTGGGTAGCTGACGTCACTAGACAAGAAAGATTTCTACATTCTGTTTATTTGGCAAGATTATGCTAAAACATATTTCTGAAAAGTACTTCAGATATGTTAATGTTATTCATGTTAGCGTAACTCTGCTTTTACATGCTAACTAACAGTGTCCAAGTTAACTAGCTATGTGTTAATGTTAGCCATGGACAAGGCGATGGCAACTTGGTGGGCAAATCCATAGAAAGTCATTTGATTAACCAGACTGCATAGCTATTGCAATGTTATTGCTAGCTCTAAAAGCACAGGCAACTTTATTCCCAGCTTTCTCTTGGAATAAAACATTTATATACCTCAATATGCTTCTGCAGGTTGGACGGTGAGATTTTTAGGCCGTGATGTGGTTCGTTTTAAGCAAACAAAGTAAACATTTAAAATGAAACAAATCTTTAATCCTTTCCCCAGAGCATTCCCCAGAAGAACTACCTCCTTCCATTCTGCCATCAACTGATCATGTTCAAATAATGCTGCTGAGAAATCATTGAACTTGATTTTATACAGTCTATGGACGTGACGTGACCCTAGTGACGACTGATAGTCTGTCTCAGTGTCACCTGCAAAAAAAAAACCAAACAAACAAAAAAACCCACATTTTAGAAAAGAAAAGAAAGACATCCACTTTCAAAGCTGCTTTGAAACAAGTAACGAGGACCCTGATAGAAATGTAGTGGAGTGAAAAGTATGATATTTGTCTTTCAAATGTAGTGAAGTTAAAGTTGTAAGTTTCCAAAAAAAAAAACCCCTCAAGTAAAGTACAGATACTCAAAAAGTGTACTTAAGTACAGTACTCAAGTAAATGTACTTCGTTACTGTCCACCTCTGCCTGCCAGCCACTGAGCTCAAACCCGGAACCTTCTTGCTGTGAGGCGACAGTGCTCACCACTACACCACCATAATTGTAATTGCATTATTTAATTAGAAAAGAGAATTCATTACGTTACTCGTTATCACCAAAATTGTAATTACAGTTCCAACCCTATCACAAATAATTAATTAATTAATTCCTACAAATATTTCTCAGTGCGCAGCTCTCATTACTAAAACAATTTGCTCTATCCCTCTGTAACGTCTTGCTCTTCTCTGCAAACAGTGTAATCACTTGAGTAAATATGTGGTGTATTGATTTGAGTGGCCTCTGTACAACTCATAAAGCTTTTTGTCCTGGAGTGGAGCAGCCATGTTCAAGCTGTAATGAGCCTGCGACAATTCCCACAGAAACGGCCTGATCATTAAAATTCATCATGGCACAAAAGATGCTTGTGATAGAATTCGAGGCCAAAGGAGGCAGAAACTAGAGCGAGGCTACGTAACAGAACATATGCGTAATCGCCTTCCTCATTAACAGTATAGGAGGAGAATTGTCAGTTAAATAAAGCACCAGTGTATGAAGGAGTTGATATTATTTTCAGTGCTGTGGAGCAATCTCTTTTTCTTTAAATAATGCACTCTCTAAGTGTGATATCTTTTTTTCCCGAAGATGGCACATAGCGGCTCTGATGATGAACCTTCGAGGTTAAACGCATGGTGTTTGGGTCATGCAAAATTCCAAGAGAGAATTCCATCTGATTCCAGGGCACAGCCATTTTGGTGTAATGAGAGAAAGTGAAACAAAGACAGAATGAGAGCGAACAGAGAAAGTGAAGTGAGCGAAAATGGCTTTGACTGGTGCTCATATCCATTAGTGACAGCGTTATACTCATGAGGGTGATTAGAGCAGTGTCATATGTGCAGTCAGTGTATTGTCTAGCTGGGTTTGATTCGAATTAGCATTGTGTGGTTTATCAGACACAGTAATGGATATAGAATATCAGCAAACAAACAAACAAAAACATCCATTATATCCACTGATGCTTTTCTATTCTCTAAAATCTCACTGTTATCCCATTCTGTGAGTCTTGTTTTATTCTGCACACACTAAAAGCTGACTCCGTCCTTCTTTCTCATCTTTCTATGTGTGTGTGTGTGTGTGTGTGTGTGTGTGTGTGTGTGTTCAGAGGAGGCACAAACATTCCATGACAAAATGCTTCAGCGAGGAAGATGAAAACCAGAGACAGAGCTGTAAAGGGTAGAAAAGAGTGAAACCTTAACATCAATTTCCATTGATTTTTTATAATAAATAATGAAGTGTATTTGTCCTTTAAGCATGTTGGATATGTGACTCTTGCCACTCTGGGCTTCCCTGCGTGATTAAGGACCTGCTTGCATGGATCCTGTGTGGGAGGCAGAAGCCCTACTTGCTTGTCAAGGCAAAGGAAGGATTATTCAAAGCAGCCCTTCCTGCTGTGGCCTCACATATGCTAAGATGAGCTCATTTACATTCTACATCTCTTTCATTGCATTCATGTGGAAGTGGGAGTAACTGTGCTCTCCCTTTGTGAGGCAGAAACAACCTCTGGGAGCTGCTTATTTGCATCCAAAGTCATATTTCATTGCAAGTAGATGGAGATGACAGGCATGGATCACACCCAACTATCAGAGTCATCGCTCTGGAGCAGGACGAGCTAGCTGGTTCAGAGACTATGGTTTTAGTACTGGGCGTGGTCAGAGAGTTTGCCTGAGATGATGCTCCAAACAGTGTGACTCACCTTTACCTCAGGAGAGACTGGACAGTGGATGATATTAATGATCAAAGTCATGTTCAACTATCACAACTATCATAGTCATGTTCTTTATTTTTCGATTAAACCAGTTAATAGCAGTTTCTTCCAGACAATCAATGCATTGGTGTCTTTCATTGGAATCTACGGTAAATGATCAAAATCTTTAAATGCAATTTTCTCGCTTTTCACTTTTGGCGGTAACCAGAATAAAACGCATTAACAATGTGAGATATGTGAAAAAGAGAAACACATTTCACTTCAGAGAAGCATGTAGTTCATATGACAGAAAATATCAGTCCACTTATATGGTATACTATCAAGGATAATATCGACAAAGCTTTTCAGAGGAATGCCACTTTGGCTTATTTATGTATGCCTACAGTGTCTTGAAAAAGTATTCATACACCTTGAACTTTTTCACATTTTTCCACCTTACAACCACGAACTTAAAAGTTTTTTATTGAGATTTTATGTGATAGACCAACACAGAGTAGCACATAATTGTGAAGTGAAACGAAAATTATAAATGGTCTTCAAAATTTTAAACAAATAAATATCTGAAAAATGTGGTGTGCATTAGTATTCAGCCCCCTGTCCTTTGATACCTCTAAATACAATCCAGTGCAATCAATTGCCTTCAGAAGTCATCTAATTAGTTAATAGAGTCCTACTGTGTGTAATTTACTCTCCGCATAAATACACTTGTTCTGTGAAGGCCTCAGTGGTTTGTTAGAGAACACTGAAGAACAAACAGCATCATGAAGACCAAAGAACTCACCAGACAGGTCAGGGATAAAGTTCTGGAGAAGTTTAAAGCAGGGTTAGGTTATAAAAAAAAATCCCAAGCTCTGAACATCTCAAGAAGCACTGTTCAATCCATCATTCAAAAATGGAAAAAGTATGGCACAACTGCAAACCTACCAAGACATGGCCGTCCACCTAAACTGACAAAGCGAGCAAGGAGAGCACTGGTCAGAGAAGCAGCCAAGAGGCCCATGATCACTCTGGAGGAGCTGCAGAAATCCACAGCTCAGGTGGGAGAATCTGTGCACAGGACAACTATAAGTCGTACACTCCACAAATCTGGCCCTTTTTGGAAGAGTGGCAAGAAGAAAGCCATTGTTGAAAGACAGGCATAAGAAGTCCCATTTGCGGTTTGCCAGAAGCCATGTAGGGGACACAGCAAACATGTGGAAGAAGGTGCTTTGGTCAGATGAGACCAAAATTGAACTTTTTGGCCTAAATGCAAAGCGGTATGTGTGGCAGAAAACTAACACTGCTCATCACCCTGCACACACCATCCCCACTGTGAAACATGGTGGTGGCAGCATCATGCTATGGGGATGCTTTTCTTCAGCAGGGACAGGGAAGCTGGTCAGAGTTGATGGGGAGATGGATGGAGCTAAATACAGGGCAATCCTGGAAGAAAACCTGTTGGAGGCTGCAAAAGACTTGAGACTGGGAAGGAGATTCACCTTCCAGCAAGACAATGACCCTAAACATACAGCCAGAGCTACAATGGAATGGTTTAGATCAAAGAATATTCATGTGTTAGAATGGCCCAGGCAAAGTCCAGACCTAAATCCCATTGAGCATCTGTGGCAAGACTTGAAAATTGCTGTTCACAGACGCTCTCCATCCAATCTGGCTGAGCTTGAGCTATTTTGCAAAGAAGAATGGGCAAAAATTTCAGTGTCTAGATGTGCAAAGCTGGTAGAGACATACCACAAAAGACTTGCAGCTGTAATTGCAGCAAAAGGTGGCTCTACAAAGTATTGACGCAGGGGGGCTGAATATTAATGCACATCACATTTTTCAGATTTTTACTTGTTTAAAATTTTGAAGACCATTTATCATTTTCGTTTTACTTCACAATTATGTGCTACTCTGTGTTGGTCTATCACATAAAATCTCAATAAAAAAACTTTTAAGTTTGTGGTTGTAAGGTGGAAAAATGTGAAAAAGTTCAAGGGGTATGAATACTTTTTCAAGGCACTGTATATATATCCACAGTCACTGGATATGAGCAATTGCTGTCATACTCCAACCCAGAACTTCCAAATCCTGACCTGCGCCTTTGTGCTCCTTTCCATGTTTTTCCCTGTGCTCCACATTCTGTGTTGGCACACCCGCTACACATTTGCTATCAGCCACTCTATATAGACACACCGAGGAGAATCACTTAACGTGGATAAATACTCGCCGTAAGTTTTGTTCAGTTCACGTTCACGTTCATGCTCATGCTCTGTTCCCTGACTTGGATGACATTTTTGGATTACGATTTTGCCAGCCTTTTTTTGGGACTCATTGCTGTGACTCTGATTCGGGACTCTGTTATTTTTCCCCACTCCATTTTTCTCCCTGGGATTATTATCATCAGTCAATCTGCCCTTGCGGCATCTTCCTGGATTTTGCTGAATGAGTGTTAGACTGTGCTGCTGCACCTGCCACCTGCCTGCTCTCCCCATGAGCCCACTCATCAGGTCCACTTTTGTTCATTTCATGTACTTACATATTGGGTCCTATCTGTTTCCATGGCCTCTGGGTCATGATAGAAATGACAGAAATATTCCGCCACACGATGGACCCAGCAGACTACAATGCACTCAAATCTGCACTGGCTAAGCAGGGCTCTGTTCTCGGATCTCATCAGCAAGAGATAATAGCTGTTTGCCAGAGCATGTCCTCCATCACCGACACCCTCCAAAGATTCTCCTCACAGATAGAGAGCCTTCAGGCTTTGATTGTGGGCCAAACAGCACCAGCTCAAACTAGTCAACCAGCCACTCTGTTCTTATACCCCCGTGTGAACGTCAACTGCCCACTCCACAGCCATATGATGGTACACCTGGGACCTGCCATTCATTTCTCTCACAGTGCTCCTTAGCCTTGGAACTTCAGGGTCTGCCTTCCCATCTGAGAGCTCCCATGTAGCTTATGTCATCATGCTCTTAACAGGAAAGGCACAAGAGTGGGGAACAGCTGTTTGGGATGCCACTGGACTTTTGTTGCAGCAGTTGACTGGAACATGAGCACCTTGTACAATGCCTTCTTTCATGGGTTAAACCATGCCATCCTGGATGAGATTGTGCCTCATGACTTTCCTGACAGCCTGGATGGCTTGGTAGACCTGGCCGGTCAGGTGGATGCATGCCTTCTGTTACACAACCAAGGGAGTGGGGATGGAGTTACAGTGGTGCTTGAAAGTTTGTGAACCCTTTAGAATTTTCTATATTTCTGCATAAATATGACCTAAAACATCATCAGATTTTCACACAAGTCCTAAAAGTAGATAAAGAGAACTCAGTTAAACAAATGAGACAAAAATATTCTACTTGGTCATTTATTTATTGAGGAAAATGAGCCAATATTACATATCTGTGAGTGGCAAAAGTATGTGAACCTTTGCTTTCAGTATCTGGTGTGACCCCCTTGTGCAGCAATAACTGCAACTAAACATTTCTGGTAACTGTTGATCAGTCCTGCACACCAGTTTGTCAGAATTTTAGCCCATTCCTCCATACAGAACAGCTTCAACTCTGGGATGTTGGTGGGTTTCCTCACATGAACTGCTCGCTTCAGGTCCTTCCACAACATTTCGATTGGATTAAGTTCAGGACTTTGTCTTGGTCATTCCAAAGCATTAACTTTATTCTTCTTTAACCATTCTTTGGTAGAACGACTTCTGTGCTTAGGGTCATTGTCTTGCTGTATGACCCACCTTCTCTTGAGATTCAGTTCATGGACAGATGTCCTGATACTTTCTTTTAGAATTCGCTGGTATAATTCAGAATTCATTGTTCCATCAATGATGGCAAGCCGTCCTGGCCCAGATGCAGCAAAACAGGCCCAAACCATGATACTATCACCACCATGTTTCACAGATGGGATAACGTTCTTATGCTGGAATGCAGTGTTTTCCTTTCTCCAAACATAATGGTTCTCATTTAAACCAAAAAGTTCTATTTTGGTCTCATCCATCCACAAAACATTTTTCCAATAGCCTTCTGGCTTGTTCACGTGATCTTTAGCAAACTGCAGACAAGCAGCGATGTTCTTTTTGGAGAGCAGTGGCTTTCTCCTTGCAACCCTGCCATGCACACCATTGTTGTTCAGTGTTCTCCTGATGGTGGACTCATGAACATTAACATTAGCCAATGTGAGAGAGGCCTTCAGTTGCTTAGAAGTTACCCTGGGGTCCTTTGTGACCTCTCCAACTATTACACGCCTTGCTCTTGGAGTGATCTTTGTTGATCGACCACTCCTGGGGAGGGGAACAATGGTCTTGAATTCCCTCTATTTGTACACAATCTGTCTGACTGTGGATTGGTGGAGTCCAAACTCTTTACCATCCTGATGAGCATCAACAACGCTTTTCCTGAGGTCCTCAGAAATCTCCTTTGTTCGTGCCATGATACACTTCCACAAACATGTGTTGTGAAGATCAGACTTTGATAGGTTCCTGTTCTTTAAATAAAACAGGGTGTCCACTCACACCTGACTGTCATCCCATTGATTGAAAACACCTGACTCTAATTTCACCTTCAAATTAATTGCTAATCCTAGAGGGTCACATACTTTTGCCACTCACAGATATGTAATATTGGATCATTTTCCTCAATAAATAAATGACCAAGTATAATATTTTTGTCTCATTTGTTTAACTGGCTTCTCTTTATCTATATTTAGGACTTGTGTGAAAATCTGATGATGTTTTAGGTCATATTTATGCAGAAATATCGAAAATTCTAAAGGATTCACAAACTTTCAAGCACCACTGTAAAGGGCTGAACTCAGGACCATCACCCCTCCATCGGAGGGTGCCACCCCCATTGAGTCAGAGCCCATGCAATTAAGCAGAACTTGGGTAACCCCAGAGGATAGAAGACTCCACTGAGAAACTAGTTCCTGTTTTTATTGTGGACAGTCTAGACATTTCATCTTCCACTTAACGCTCTGCCTCCCCGTAGGTGCGGGGATATGGCTGGGCATCTCTACACACACTTCCCCTGTTGTTAGGTCAACATTGACCATTGAGATTTCGTTCCAGAACAAGGTCCAGTCTGTTCAAGACCTCATTGATTCCGGTACGGACCAGAGCTTTATCAGGACTTCCTGGGTGGAAAAATTGGGCATCCCCTTGCATCAGCTAGATTACCCCCTTGTGACCAGAGCTCTGAATGGGGCTGAACTCAGTCCTGTTTCCCATGTCTCTGACCCTGTTACTTTTAAGTTTTCTGGTAATCATGTTGAATCAATTTAATTCTACACCATGAATGACTCCCTTGAGTTTATTTTCCTTGGCTTTCCCTGGTGACACCTCCACAATCCCCACATTAACTGGAGTGATGGGACCATTCTCTCTTGGAGTACTCACTGCCTGGCCTCCTGCATATCTTCTGCTCAGACCCCTCTGGCCCTTCTTGTCACCAGTCCTGATGAGACTATTGATCTTTCTAATATGCCCCCCCCAAAATATCTGGACCTTCATTTGGTGTTCAGTTAGGCTCGTGCCACCTCTCTTCCTCCACACCAACCCTACAATTGTGCCATAGAGCTGTTACCTGGAACCACACCTCCCAAGGGTCAAATTGTCTCTCTTCCCACCTGGAGCGGGAGGCCATGGATAAATACATCTGAGTCTCTAGCAGCTGGCATCATTCACCCATTGTCCTCTCCAGCTGGAGCAGGGTTCTTCTTTGTGGAAAAGAAAGACAAGTCCTTTAGTCCCTGATTGAAACTCTAAAATGTTTTTGTACTGACTCGATAATGTAGAAGTCATAAAATAGAAATCGATAACAACGTTTGGATGAAAAAAATAGAGTGCCTCAGACTTTTGCACAGTACTGTACACACACACACACACACACACACACACACACACACACACACACAAGTGCATCTCAAAACATTGGAATATCATGAAAGTTCCTTTATTTTTGCAATTTAATTCAAAAACGTAAATTTTCATATATTCTATATTCATTATACAAAGTGAAATATTTCAAGCCTTTTTTGTTTTAATTTTGATGATTATGGCTCATAGCAGGGTGGCACGGTGGTGTAGTGGTTAGCGCTGTCGCCTCACAGCAAGAAGGTCCGGGTTCGAGCCCCGTGGCCAACGAGGGCCTTTCTGTGTGGAGTTTGCATGTTCTCCCCGTGTCCGCGTGGGTTTCCTCCGGGTGCTCCGGTTTCCCCCACAGTCCAAAGACATGCAGGTTAGGTTAACTGGTGACTCAAAATTGACCGTAGGTGTGAATGTGAGTATGAATGGTTGTCTGTGTCTATGTGTCAGCCCTGTGATGACCTGGCGACTTGTCCAGGGTGTACCCCGCCTTTCCCACATAGTCAGCTGGGATAGGCTCCAGCTTGCCTGTGACTCTGTAGAAGGATAAAGCGGCTAGACATAATGAGATGAGATGGCTCATCGCTCATGAAAATCAGAAATCCAGTATCTCAAAATATGAGAATATTTCATTTCATGTTTGTGTATCACTCAGTCTAGTTCAGTATACACAACCACAATCATGGGGAAGACTACTGACTCAACAGTTGTCCAGAAGACACTCATCGACACCCTCCATAAGGAGGGTAAGCCATAGAAGGTCATTGCTGACAAGGCTGGCTGGAGAAGGTGCACAAGCAATAGGGATGAGCATAGCCTTGAGAGGATTGTCAAGAAAAGTTGATTCAAGAACTTGGGAGAGCTTCACAAGGAGTGGACTGAGGCTGGTGTCAGTGCATCAAGAGCCACCACACACAGATGTCTTCAGGGAAGGGGCTACAACTATCACATTCCTAATGTCAAGCCCCTCCTGAACCAGAGAAAATGTCGGGAGCGTTTCTGACACCTTTCTGTTTTAGCCAGCATGAACTTTTTCAGCAGTTTGTGCTACAGTAGCTCTTCTGTGGGATTGGACCATATGTGCTATCCTTTGTATCCTTTGTACCCCATGATAATCAATGACCCTTTGTCACCCATGACCCTATTGCTGGTGCATGTGTGTGTATAATATATAATGTTGAGAAGCAGCTTTGGGAACAAAAGGTCACCAGTTCTATTCCCTGGACTAGCAGAAATGGCTGAAGTGCCCTTGAGCAAGGCATCTAACCCCCACCTGCTGCCTGGGCTGCTCTGGGTATGTTGTACATCATTCTGGATAAGAGCGTCTGCTAAATGCCTATAATGTAATGTACTGTAAATATAATAGTTTGACTTGAAAATGATTAAAAAAAAAAACCCACTCCTGTTTCCAGGTGATTGTGGACATCAAAGACATTGTGCTTTTTTATTTATTTTTTTTCTGGTATCTTGGTGACTGCCAGCCCAGTGGTACAGAAACTCATCAGAATTTACATGATGTGAGTCCAGTCAGTTGAGGTTTATATCAGTTATGATTAAATTTCCACACACTCAGAAACACAAGTAGGATAAGAACATTTTTTTTTCTGAAATTTCTTGTATATATCAACCCTCTGAAGTGTTTATGAAAAATCCATTCACATTCAGCTTGATAAACGAGGCCCATTGTTTTAGAAAGCATTAAAACCTGACAGAACTCCTGCACCAACCTAATGTTTTAATCACCAATAAACAAAAGCTGAGTCACTGAACTGGAGCTATAATTCATTTATCCATGTGACCTCCCCATTTCTGAAAAAGCTGTTTTATTGGGTTTGATTAATGTCACTGAAGGACTCTTATCAGTCAGCGCTGGCAGTCTGTCCATAATCTGTTCTTGCTCACACTGAGATTACAGATCAGGACACGCTCCCCAGTCTGAGGGGCTTAGTGTTTGATCAGTCATGTCTGCTGTGTTATCAGCCACATCATAAGCTTTCTGTCAGTCTTCAGATTTTTACACATTTACACGCTTGCTATAAACCAACTTTTCTCCAGCTTAAAGCCTTAATCCAAACAAAACAAGCAAAAAAAAAAAGTAAATGAGCAGACAAAAATTAAATGGTAACAGCCATAGCCTGTCACATTAGTGCAACTGGAAGCATGCACTACTTTTTCTCTCTCATTCAGGGTCCCATGGGTATTGAATAAGATGCCATTTGTGTCTCGCGTCTTGCACATTTTTTTTTAATGTGTTTACTCAAACACCCTGAATGAATCCAGCAGTAATGAACAAAATATTGTTCACATTCACTCAATCCACTTCACATTCTGGTCTGAGAATGTAGTGGAGAAGGTACTGGAAATCTCGACACACACCAGCTCTGTTGGACCCCAGCGAGCTTCAGAGTTGCCCTGCCAGGTGAAGTGACTTACGGTAACTGGTGCACAGGTCTTCAGACATTCCCACCAGAAGAATCTCTATGAACCACCCCATGATCACTGGATTTGAAATTCTTGAAACATCTCTTTGCATTTTCTCAAGCATGCTGCACAAGACAGCTTCAGCCAAGAGACTTTTTTTCCGGAATCGGTTTTGCTCTCAGTTCTAAAAGGCATCTCGCTGTTTGGCGAAACAATGGGAAATTATCCATCCATCCATTATCCGTAACCACTTATCCTGTGCAGGGTCGCAGGCAAGCTGGAGCCTATCCCAGCTGACTATGGGTGAGAGGTGAGGTACACCTTGGACAAGTCACCAGATCATCGCAGGGCTGACACTTGGAGACAAACAACCATTCACACTCACACCTACGGTCAATTTAGAGCCACCAATTAGCTTAACCCATTGACGCCTGAAACGCCTGCAAAAAAACGTCTGCAAATGCCTAAGCCAGTTTTTAGAAAAGGTCCCCATCTGCCTGAGGGTTTTCTGAAATAAAAATAATTAATTGAAAACGCCTATGAAAAATTCAATATCTCAGCCTCTGAAGCACATAAAGACATGAAGTAAGTTGCATTTAAAAGATAAAATTCTCTGCTTTTACTGGATCATGCTCATTCAGCATTAACACTAACACATTTGTTAACACATAGATGAGTCTTGAAAATAATGACAAATCAACAATGCTGCGTTATGCAGCAACCGGCATTTGGGGCAATGTTGCGTTATGCAACAACCGGCGCTAGGGGCAATGTTGCGTGACGCAGCATCCGGCGTCAATGGGTTAACCTGCATGTCTTTGGACTGTGGGGGAAACCAGAGCACCCCCATATGGGCACGGAGAGAACATGCAAACTCCACACAGAAAGGCCCTTGTTGGCCACTAGGCTCAAACCCAGAACCTTATTGCTGTGAGATGACAGTGCTAACCACTACACCACCATGCCACCTGGGAAATTATTAAATTATTTATATTACATCTGAAAAAATGTGTTTAATTGAGAAATACATTCTTATTTGGATATATTCGATGATAAGCCATTATCAGAATGAGTTTCAGACAACAACAAATACAGTTCGCATATCTCATGTGTGCAGATGTTTGACTGGTGGTGTGTGAACCCTCAGTGCTGGATTGTGCAGCTGACGGCATTGACCGAAACCTTGCTCAGATGGTTGTGTATTGGCAGATTTATGCACATGTCAGTATCATTCCACTGAAAGTTCAACTCTGATGATTTTTTTAACAGATGAAGGGGCATGTTTTTATGCATCCGCACATGTGCACGTGTGTTCTCAGCATCATCATATTGTTTTCGTTTAAATCAGTCAGAGTGTTGAGTGTTGAGTGTTGTGTTTGTTTGTTTTTTTGACAGATACTCTTAAGAACACAAATTTAGTCAATTCCTATGAAAAGGATATTGCCATAAACTTTGTAAACACAGTGAGAAGAGGAAGTTTAATAAAAGTCACACAAAAGTGAGGTGCTATAATACCTGCATTAGTGCATCCTTCCAGTCCAAAATCTGAATATCTGACCTACTTATGCTGTGATCTGCATCACACAGGACTCTTGAACACTCCACCCTCATTTTATACCCCCTTCCCCCCTCAGCTAGTTGACCTTTACATTCAGGTGATATTACCCTGCTCTGTCGGCCCTATCTTTCTGAGGCCTTGCTCCTGAATCCCTTCTGAGACCTTACTGAACCAGGTCTTTATTTAACAGTTAGTTTCTGGTTTTGACCATGATATTCTTCCTGTTCCTAATTGTTCACATGAGCTTGCTCATCACTAAACTTTTGCCCTTTTGCCTATTCTGCTTTTCAATGGCCCTCTTGTTTATCTACTTTTGTTCATACAAATACACCCCATAGCCTCCATGACAGAGGTGCTACAGTGATTTATATCAAGATGTTCCTGCTCAGGACCACGAGTTGGCCTAGTGGTTAGCGTGTCCACCTCTCGACCGGGAGATCGTGAGTCCTACTCGTGGTCGGGTCATACCAAAGACCATCATAAAAATGGTCCCCACTGCCATCTGGCAAGACATGCTGCAACTCAGATGTGAGTGGGGAAGTCAAACTCTTGCAACCGCAAGAGTTTGACTTCCCCACTCACATCTGAGTTGCAGCATGTCTTGCCAGAGGACTAAGCTGAAGGTGTATAACTCCATCGTTCTTCCAACACTACTCTACAGAAGCGAAACCTGGCTGACACTCACCAAGCAGCTCCACATTTTAGAGGTGTTCCATTAATGGTCCTTATATCGCTTGCCCAACATCAAGTGGTGGCATCACATCACAAACACTGAGGTCCTCAGACATGCAAAATTAACCACTGTAGAGACAATCACCCAAGGCAATAGGCTCCGCTGGTTGGGCCATGTCTGCAGAATGGACGACACCCGGATGTTGAAGCAACTTCTCTTCGGTGAGTTAGCGCAGGGTTCAAGGCCAAGGAGTCGACTGAAGAAACACTGGAAAGACTGCGTAAAAGACAACTTGAATGCTTTGGCTTTGACAAAGACTGGCATGATATTGCCCTTGACAGAAAGTCCTGGCACTCTAACATCTGTTGGGGAAAAGCGCTCTCAGAATGCAACCTCGAAGATCGCCGGCAGACCAGATGGGTGAGATGGCATCGGGGGGCCCCAATCGTCAAACCTGACATAGCTTACACGTGACGTGCAATGTGATCCCCCCCACTGTAACCCTAGCTGTATAATAGGTGAGAGGCCAAGTGCTATCGAATCGGAGATCGGTGCCGCACCCATGCGCCTTGAGGAGTTGGGTAGTACTGGGACAGGAGGCTGCCTGGGAAGACCAGATTCTGGAAAGGGACTTTAACTTGACTTCTTCCTGCTTAGGGACACACTGTTGGAAAACAACAAGAGCGAACACTAATCCTCTCCGCTTGGGTAACTAACTCCAGAAATGAGTATCCTCTCACTCTGCATCTTCACTGCACACACTTTTCATAATTTCCCTCACATTGTGCTGCAGTGTTTGCTTTTATTTTCAGTCTGTATGATAGCACATGGTTCCTCACAGGGCTCCAGACCAGGCTGCTGCCATCGGGTCAGACTGGGACAGATATCGCAATCTTATGACTGCTTTGTTTTCAAAAATGATTTCAACCATCCTCCCTCTGAGGGAAAGGAAGCAGGTGAGCATCTGCTAAACTTGATGCAAGGACAACATACCATTCAGTAGCTGGAAAACGCCCGCTCTCGGTGCGGTGTTTCTCAAACACCCAGGAAAGATGTCATTCCTGAGTTTGCTTACAGAGACACTCATTCATCTCTGGATTTTATTTATTCCTCTGTCTTAATTAATTAGTTTTTGAAAGAAGAAAGACTTTCCATGTAGAAAGAGACTAACCTAGCTCCTGAACCTATGAAATAGGAAACCCCTTCAGAAGATAAGAAATGCTAAGAAAAGGGTTTTAACTGGTATACCTCATCAAAAGGTAATTAGTAGATGAGTTTCTTTCCTTCTTAATGTGTTTGAGATCAAACAGTAAATAGTAAATACATAATAAAAATACTAAATAAAAAGCCCTTTTTCATCCGCAACAGTAGTAATCCATAGAGTATTATGTCAAGAACCACGCAGCTAAGTAAAGAGAAATGACATCCATCATTACTTTAAGACATAAGGTGACTTTTAATTAATAAAAAACAAATTAAAAAACCCCACTGGATTAGAAGAAGTGTAGAAACTTTTCTAGATATCCAGTACCAAGGAGGATTAGACAAGTTAGCAGTGGGTATAATTATAAACAAGATTGAAAGTTTGGTGTAAGCACAGCAGGTTGGCAGATAAACTCAGTCAGTTTATCCTTCAAATCCTGGCACAATTTCTTTCAAGGAGAATTTTTAATTTGATAACATAAAATAGATATAGTGTATAAAACTTTATAAAACTTGCACAATATCATGATATGCTGCATCAAGTGCTATTTTATAAGCTGTCAAATAATATGGGTAGGAACATGGATGATGATGTAAAATGATGCAGAATTTGTGAATGAAAGTGATAATTGCACTCGTTCCTGCAGCATTATACTGGCACCATACAAGACTGTGCTCTGTGTCCCTGGAAGGCCAAGCTTGCTGATTCTCCACTGGTCAGTGACTGGTTGGGAGGAGAAGTTGAAGGGATGGTCACACATGGAGTTCTTTAAGATCATTCATATAAATAAGATATGTTATGGCTGGGTTCTTACCCGAACTGATAATTGCATCATCAGTTTTTCCTCTGGCTAATCAGACACAAGGTACACCACCACTCTTGCTGGAGCAGTTGGGGGTTAGGTGCCTTGCTCAAGGGCACTTGAGCCAATCCTGCTGGTTCAGGGAATCAAACCAGTGGCCTTTTGGTCCCAAAGCTGTTTCTCTAACCATTTGGCCATGGCTTCCCCAAATGAGTAAGCACTGACGGAGCATGCCTCCAGGTCAGCTATCCATCTCTTTACATCAGCACATGATCAGGACCCTCTGATAAGCTCCCCCGTTCCCAAACCACAGGTTACACACACCTGCTTCACAACCAACCACTCTGTGTGTGTGTGTGTGTTTACCTTGGACAGTTTGTTTGCTCCAAAATTTGATCTATGAAGTAACTGAGCTGAATCCTTCATCTTGTTGTGGGGATGCGTTTTATCAGCAGTGGTGAATTTGGGGTGAATTTTCCCACCCTTCCTGAAGATGAATGAAAAATTAAAACAAAAACAGACCACACAGAAGAATCGGAGTAATGCAGTAACTCCCTCTGACTCACCTCCTTTGACCACTTATGATTTATTGAACATTATAAAATTATTTAACCCTGTACATTAATTCATAATATTAGAGAGTGTGTATATATTGTATTTGCTCCTCTGCTGATGGCTCAACTTCAACAAAATGGCTTTATTCATTAGACATCCGAGCTAACCCAGACATAGTAAAACATTTAAAAAAACACAACCTCTTAGATGGTGTTGTAGGAGGCCTTTGGAGATGAAAATCAAGTGTTTGCAAAAAAAAGTATGTTTTTGTAAGGTTTTATGGGAATGTTGTAATCTTACAACGTTGGGTGAAGTGGGTAGCAGAATTTCCTGTAGGCTATTTGTACTCATTGTCTGAACATAAAGGTACAAATGTTTGTACCTCAGTAAAAAAAACAAACAAAAAAACTAAGGGTTCATTTGCATGGTTGATTGCTTATTACTTGGCCCCAGAACAGTATAGAACATGAATAATAATATCAAAATTAGTCATATTTTTATGAATATCAATTTTATTTTAAAACAATAACTAATGTGTAAAAGAGAGAGTGAGATTGTTTCCTTAAAGGCTGAGGTTGAGCCGAGCCAGAGCACGAACAAACCCAAACACCGGGCTTGGGTAATCATGAGAGCCAATGGTGTGATAGAAACAGTCAGCTGTTCCAGCATTGCAGGGCTAGGGAAATCCTGCAGTCATGCAGCAGCTATCATCTGGAAGGTCGGCTATGTCAGAGTAGAATGATTGTATTGGTTTATTAATAACATAGTGTTTATATATTGTAAGTCGCTTTGGATAAAAGCTTTCACCAAATACCTTAACCATAACAATAACCATATGAACCATAAGCACCTAGCTCTAGTCTAATAGAACTCTGCCAGCCTACTGTACTGTGATGTCTCTTGTATAGGCTCAAGAAGAAAAAGCTAAGTCAGAGAAGCATAGGCTAACCATTTTAATGCAGATGCAAATGATGTCTAACTTTGGAAACAAGTCAAGTTTATTTGTATAGCGCTTTTAATAACAGACATTGTTGCAAGGCAGCTTAAGAGAAAATTAAAGACTTTAAACATAAGCTAATTTTATCCCTAATTTATCCCCAATGAGCAAGCCTGTGGTGATGGTGGCAAGGAAAAACTCCCTCAGATGACACGAGGAAAAAACCTCGAGAGGAACCAGACTTAAAAGGGAACCTATCCTCATTTGGGTGATAACAGATAGCGTGATTATAAATAACTCACTTCTATAACTGCGTCCTATAGAGTCACAAAGTATAACTGTGAAACCAGGAAATTCATTATAGTTTAACATGAAGTTTGTTTTGTTGAAGTTATAAACTGTTCATTGATGGAAACTTGAGTGCAAAACTGTTCATGACAACTGCAGTTCTAAAGTTAGCAAGTTGACTGTAGTCCTCAGACATAAATGTACAACCCCGATTCCAAAAAAGTTGGGACAAAGTACAAATTGTAAATAAAAATGGAATGCAATAATTTACAAATCTCAAAAACTGATATTGTATTCACAATAGAACATAGACAACATATCAAATGTCGAAAGTGAGACATTTTGAAATTTCATGCCAAATATTGTCTCATTTGAAATTTCATGACAGCAACACATCTCAAAAAAGTTGGGACAGGGGCAATAAGAGGCTGGAAAAGTTAAAGGTACAAAAAAGGAACAGCTGGATGACCAAATTGCAACTCATTAGGTCAATTGGCAATAGGTCATTAACATGACTGGGTATAAAAAGAGCATCTTGGAGTGGCAGCGGCTCTCAGAAGTAAAGATGGGAAGAGGATCACCAATCCCCCTAATTCTGCGCCGACAAATAGTGGAGCAATATCAGAAAGGAGTTCGTCAGTGTAAAATTGCAAAGAGTTTGAACATATCATTATCTACAGTGCATAATATCATCAAAAGATTCAGAGAATCTGGAAGAATCTCTGTGGGTAAGGGTCAAGGCCGGAAAACCATACTGGGTGCCCGTGATCTTCGGGCCCTTAGGCGGCACTGCATCACATACAGGCATGCTTCTGGATTGGAAATCACAAAATGGGCTCAGGAATATTTCCAGAGAACATTATCTGTGAACACAATTCACCGTGCCATCCGCCGTTGCCAGCTAAAACTCTATAGTTCAAAGAAGAAGCCATATCTAAACATGATCCAGAAGCGCAGACGTCTTCTCTGGGCCAAGGCTCATTTAAAATGGACTGTGGCAAAGTGGAAAACTGTTCTGTGGTCAGACGAATCAAAATTTGAAGTTCTTTATGGAAATCAGGGACGCCGTGTCATTCGGACTAAAGAGGAGAAGGACGACCCAAGTTGTTATCAGCGCTCAGTTCAGAAGCCTGCATCTCTGATGGTATAGGGTTGCATTAGTGGGTGTGGCATGGGCAGCTTACACATCTGGAAAGACACCATCAATGCTGAAAGGTATATCCAGGTTCTAGAGCAACATATGCTCCCATCCAGACGACGTCTCTTTCAGGGAAGACCTTGCATTTTCCAACATGACAATGCCAAACCACATACTGCATCAATTACAGCATCATGGCTGCGTAGAAGAAGGGTCCGGGTACTGAACTGGCCAGCGTGCAGTCCAGATCTTTCACCCATAGAAAACATTTGGTGCATCATAAAACGGAAGATACGACAAAAAAGACCTAAGACAGTTGAGCAACTAGAATCCTACATTAGACAAGAATGGGTTAACATTCCTATCCCTAAACTTGAGCAACTTGTCTCCTCAGTCCCCAGACGTTTACAGACTGTTGTAAAGAGAAAAGGGGATGTCTCACAGTGGTAAACATTGCCTTATCCCAACTTTTTTGAGATGTGTTGTTGTCATGAAATTTAAAATCACCTATTTTTTCTCTTTAAATGATACATTTTCTCAGTTTAAACATTTGATATGTCATCTATGTTCTATTCTGAATAAAATATGGAATTTTGAAACTTCCACATCATTGCATTCCGTTTTTATTTACAATTTGTACTTTGTCCCAACTTTTTTGGAATCGGGGTTGTATTACTATCAGTGTCCAGAGTGTCTTCCAAGTGCGACTTTTGACTGTCCATATGGGGCCGTCCTCCACAGGACGATGAGATGAGACTCCAGCCCGACGTAGAGCATCAGGATGGATCAGGTGTGTCTGAGGAGCAGAAGAGGTCAGCATCACTAGTGTCTCAGGATCAACATGTAACTCAACAGAGAGGGACAGACAGACAGAAGAGACAGGGAGAAAGAACACACAGGTTGTTAGGTATGCCCAATGTCATCTAATGAGGAAGAACAGGATACATTTTGCACTGAGTGCAAGCAGGGACTCTGGCAAGGCTAAATATGACAGCATAACTAAAAGGGGAAACCCAGAAAGTAACACAGACATGAGGGCGCCCTGAGACATAAAGCAGCCAGCCACTACACCGTCAACAAACCCGAGTGAGCGAGTGAGTGGGGGACTGACAGCATCTATACATCCCAGTTTATCAAAACACTCTATGTCTGAGGACCCTCCCGATCTACTCCTTTACCTCATAAACACCATTAACAAAAGGCTTGACTAAACAGATATGTTTTCAGCTGAGACTGAAACACTGAGGCTGTGTCTGAGTCCCAGACACTACTCGGATGGCTGTTCCATAACTGTGGGGCTTTGTAAGTAAAGGCTCTGCCCCCTGATGTAGCCTTTACTATATGAGGTACCAGCAGATAGCCTGCACCTTTAGATCTAAGTAGGCGTGGCGGGTCATAAAGGACCAGAAGTTCACTCAGGTACTGTGGCATGAAACCATTCAGTGCTTTAAAGGTCAAAAGTAGTATTTTATAATCAATATGAAATTTGATTGGGAGCCAGTGCAGTGTGGATAAGACAGGGGTGATGTGGTCATATATCTTAGTTCTAGTAGGACTCTTGCTGCTGCATTTTGAACTACCGTAACTGAAGCTTGTTTATGCTCCTACTGGAACATCCAGACAGTAAGGCATTACAATAATCCAACCTAGAGGTAACAAAAGCATAAACTAGTTTTTCTGCATCATGTAGTGACATTATAGTTCTTCGCAATATTTCTGAGATGAAAGAAAGCTATCCTCATAATGTTATCGATATGCGTTTCAAATGAAAGACTGGAGTCAAGGATCACACTGAGGTCTTTTACTGCTGCACGTGAAGAAACAGAAAGGCCATCTAGTTACTATGTAATCAGAAAACCTATTTCTAGCTGCATGTGGTCCTAGTACAAGTACTTCTGTGTTGTCAGAGTTAAGCAGAAGGAATTTAATAAGCATCCCATGTCTAATGTCCTTTACACATTCCTCAATTCTATTAAGTTGGTGTATCTCATCTGGTTTTGTAGAAGCGTACAATTGTGTGTCATCAGTATAACAGTGGAAGCTTATGAATGCTGATGAATAATATCACCCAGAGGTAACATATATAAAAAAAGCAGTGGGACTAAGACAGAACCTTGTGGAACACCAAACTTTACATCAGTATGTCTAGAAAAATCACCATTTACATCAACAAACTGATAGCGATCAGTTAAATAAGACCTGATCCAGGATTTTAACACCTCTATAAAGTTACTCTTAGTAACCTCAGGCTAACATTAAACATAAATAATTCCTTGTCTATGTATTTGCCCAAGCTTCTTCAACTTCTTAACTCCACTGATCATTCCAGATATTGGATGGTATTTGTAGGCTATTTGTTCCCACTCGTACTTCAGCACTGGTCGCTCTTGGATTCTCTTGGCTACATGCAGTTATTGTTAGTTGCTTTGAATAAAAACGTCAGCTAAATGACTGTAATGTAATGTAATGTTTGAATCATGTACAATATCTAAACAACAATTACATAGAATTAATGTTGTTGATTCAGGTCCAAAATGCAGTGGTTAGTGGAAAGACAGGAATCGCATGGACAAATGAGCAGCATATGGTCTTGCGAGTCCGTTTGTGCTCAAAACAGATTCCATTCATAAAATCTTTAAACTTTTGTGAGTTATTTGTGTGCCTGACGATGGTACATGTTGAACCAGAAAAAGACAATTTAAAAAGATGTTATCCTCTGGCATGGCATGGTGGTGTAGTGGTTAGCACTGTCGCCTCACAGCAACAAGGTTCTGGGTTCAAGGCCAGTGGCTGATGGGGGCCTTTCTGTATGGAGTTAGCATGTTCTCCCCATATCTGTGTGGGGTTTCCTCTGGGTGCTCTGGTTTCTGCCACAATCCAAAGACATGCAGGTTAGGCTAATTGGTGGTTCTAAATTGACTGTAGGTGTGAATGGTTGTGTGAATGGTGATGACCTGGTGACTTGTCCAGGATGTACCCCACCTCTTGCCCATAATCAGGTGGGATAGGCTCCAGCTTGCCCACGACCCTGCACAGGATAAGCAGTTACAGATAATGGATGGATGGATGTTATCCTTTGACTAAAACATTGTTGTCATAGCTAGCACTGCTGGCTACGTTCAGCTCCCTCAGCCTCAGCTGCTTGGATAAACCAGAACTCAAAGACCGGCATCCGGGAGAGGTGGGTGTCATGGCGACCCCCATTGTGTCTTGCAGGAAAGCCGTGGATATGTTTTCACCCTTGTATTAAAACCGTGACATTCATTTATTCTCATAGCTCCACTATGTAGATACTAAATCGTTCTCGAACACACACTGAAGCATTTTCAGCATGGTTCATAATCTAGTCAGTGAAGATGGCAGGTGCTGAGTTATGCCCTTACTGAAGTAATAAGATCATGTGCTTTATCAGATATGCTGAGGATGCTCAGGGCCAGTTGGTATGGCATGGTAAAAACCATCCCCCTGGACCTCAAAACATTAAGCCAGGTAGTTTGGCTTCCTTTGTGTGAGCATGCGCAAAAAGACATGCACTCTGTGCTTCCACACACAGGCTTGTAACATCTTTCTTTCTTCATTTTTCATCTTAATACTTCCTGATTATATTGTATTATGCTCAGCAGCACCAGCTGCTCATGGCTGGAGACACTGAAACTGCTTCATATCCCTTTGTAAAGTTCCTGTGTGATCTGTTTACCCTGGAATGTTCATGTCTCCTCAGTTGAAAGTGTTTGTGAGCCCTACCTAGCCCTACCCATTTCACCATCTCCTGGACCACAGTCATCGAACAATCCATTGTGATGTGACACTTTAATTTGACTGTATTTTCATAACATTACATTCCCATAGCTGTGCTTAACAGCTTGTCTGTCATTATCTGGAGAGCACTTGCACAAGAGAGACTTAAGAGTGGTGACAAGCGTGCTTTCATGTCCCCGTTATCTGGCAGTATTATACTCTGCTTATGTGATAATTGCTTGCTGCTTCACTCTACTTGAGCCTCATAAAATAAAGTCATTAGCCCCTGGTGTGAACAGATTAAGAATGTGATACAGTACATCCATCCATCCAGTATCTATCCTGCTTATCTATCATAGTCACAGGGGGAAGGTCAAAAGTCCAATCTCAACTGACTTCAGGTGAGGGGTGGGGTTCCCCCTGGGGGGGCAGGTCACCGATTTATCACAAGGATACACAACCATCACACAGGATTAAGAAGAGCCAGTTGACCAAATCCACATGTGTTTGGGGGAGAATATGCAAACTCCACACAGTCAGCCATGAGGGTTGAACCCAGAACCTTACTACTGTGAGGTGACAGTGATAACCACTGTGCCACCCACAGCACATAAACACTTATCTTTTTTTTTTTCATTTAATCCCTTTAAGACCCCAGGACATGGTCCATACATATAGCATTTACCTGTATGTGCTGAGTCTCTGCTTTTTTTTTCCAATCTTCAGTCTCTTTCTTCTCCTTCTTTCGGCTGTTCCCATTCAGGGTCACCACAGCGGATAATGTCCCTCCATCTCCTCCTGTCCTCCCTATCATCTTCTGTCACACCAACTGTCCTCATGTCCTCCTTCACCACATCCATAAATCTCATATTTATGTTTCCTCTTTTCCTTCTACCTAGCAACTCCATCACCAGCATTCTTTTTTTGGGGCAGCACGGTGGTGTAGTGGTTAGCACAGTCGCCTCACAGCAAGAAGGTTCTGGGTTTGAACCCAGCGGCCGGTGATGGCCTTTCTACGTGGAGTTTGCATGTTCTCCCCGTGTCTGCATGGGTTTCCTCTGGGTGCTCCGGTTTCCCCCACAGTCCAAAGACATGCAGTTAGGTTAATATGGGATGGCCTTGAGCGAGGCACCTGACTCCCAACTGCCCCCCGGGTGCTGTTAGCATGGCTGCCCACTGCTCTGGTTATGTGTGTGTGCTCATTGCTCGCATGTGTGTGTTCACTGCTTCAGATGGGAAATTTCACAAGCGTGTGATCAATAAAGTTGTGCTTTCTTTTCTTTACCCTGGATCTCTCCTCTGGATGTGTCCAGCGTGTCCATCTCAATCTTGCCTCTCTCACTTTGTCTCCAAGCCATCCTACATGTCCTATCCCTCTAATATACTCATTTCTAATCCTGTCCAACTCTCAACATCTTCAGCTCTGCTCCCTCCAGTTCAGCCTCCTGTCTTTTTTTCTCTGAACTGCACAACATCACTGCAATTACTACTGTCTTCTACACTTTTCACTCTCACTGGTAACCTTCTGTCAAAGAGCACTGCTGACCTTCTCTTCCATCTATTTGAACCTGCTCACACTCTCTTCTTCACTTTTCTTCTGCACTTGCCTTGAACTTGTACAGATGACCCCAGATATTTGAACTCATCTGCTTTGACCACCTCTATGCCTTGAGTATAAAATAGGTAAAAACAAACAAACAAACAAACAAACAAACAAACAAACAAACAAACCATCGACTGTATAAAACATGGTGGCATGGTGGTGTAGTGATTAGCATTGTCACCTCACAGCAAGAAGGTTCTGGGTTCGGGCCCAGCGGCCGATGGGGGCCTTTCTGTGTGACGTTTGCATGTTCTCCCTGTGTCTGTGTGGGTTTCCTCTGGGTGCTCCGGTTTCCCCCACAGTCCAAAGGCATGCAGGTTAGGTTAATTGGTGGCTCTAAGTTGACCGTAGGTGTGAATGTGAGTGTGAATGTCTGTTTGTCTCTATGTGTCAGCCCTGCAATGATCTGGTGACTTGTCCAGGGTGTACCCTGCCTCTCGCCCATAGTCAGCTGGGATAGGCTCCAGCTTGCCCGTGACCCTCCACAGGATAAGCAGCTATGGATAATGGATGGATGTATAAAACATGGACATTTCATCATCTCTAAAACATGAAGCTACACAGGTCTAGCGCCCCTACCAGTGTTCACCAACCTGAAGCACAAACAGCTGACCTTCTGGCCAATAACACACCTGCAGGTCACCTTTCAAGTGCTGTAGTTTCTCTTTTATTTATCTGGTGCAAATAAGGAAGCTACATTTTCAAATATCAGCTGGTAAACAGGAATTATTGGCACCCAGCTCTAACAACAGCTAGTGTGAGCAGAAATAGAGTCTGGTCCTCAAATAGAATGTAGAAGAAGAGTGTGTGTGGAGAACCCCAGTGCAGTCATACATTGTGAGGAGATCAGTAAGGACCTGATTATTTTATAGGCTTGATAGAGCTCCATTCCTGCTATGACATAGAAGAAGGTCTTCACGGTGGGAGAAAAATATAGTGTTCATGGAGAACTGTTCACAAAGGGGTAGGGGAACTCATGCACAGCAAGAGCCTTAACCTTTCATGTGACAAAATGACTGATTTATGAGGAGAGAAGAAAAGGAAATTCTCCTTGGAGTAGAGATGAAACAAAACACACAGACATGTCACTTTTCTCCTCGAAACTGTCTTCCCATTGACAGTGTCTCATTCGAACAGCTAGTTTCCCTCATGCTAATATCTGCACTGTCCCCCCAAGAAATTAGTTTTAAAACATTATTCTACTATAAAATAAGAACACTTGCGGATGAAGTGATTGTCAGCACTGGCCTGGAAGACACCCGCTATAGCTAGTCAGCCAACTTCACCACAGAATTTCCATCATATACTGACTGATTTGAACTTTTATATACACATGAACTAAATCAAACTCTTCGCGATTTATATTAAAAAACATCTGAAACATTGAGAGGGTTAACAGGAAAAAAGCTAAATTAATCACGCTAGCGCATGTAGCCACCATGATTGGAATATTATTTCAGTATGAACCACATGCAGCCAGTGGATATCAAAATTTGCACAAAAGCCATTTGTTTGTCAGTGCGCGCACACACACACACACACACACACACACACACACACACACACACACACACACACACACACTACTAATAACATAAGGATGGACTTTATAAGTTTGTGTCCTAAATAGTAAGCGTTTAAGTCACTGTGCTCTAAACCAGCTGCTCTTCCTGAAACCCCGTTAATCTGTCAGCGCATGTCCAAGTGATAAATGTCTTCATTAGACACATCCGTATTAATGGCTGATCTCCAGCTGAAACTATTTAATCTCTCTGGACAGATGTAAGATTGATACACACATTCTGCAATGTGCTAGAAGGGGGTGTGGCTACCAAAGGTGTACCTCACTTTGCCTCTCGTCTCTAGTGCACAAGCTCTAGGAGAAAGTGTTTACTGCGCAGACGCTGGAGGTATTGTGACTTTATTTCTATTGAATAGGGATCATGCTGTCCAGTTTTATCCAGTCGACAGTCAAAACTGAAACTACAACCTTCTACAAACAGGGAGGTGAGAGTCTCATCTCATCTCATCATCTCTAGCCGCTTTATCCGGTTCTACAGGGTCGCAGGCAAGCTGGAGCCTATCCCAGCTGACTATGGGCAAAAGGCGGGGTACACCCTGGACAAGTCACCAGGTCATCACAGGGCGGAGGTGAGAGAGTTATCTTATCTCATTTCATCATCTCTAGCCACTTTATCCTGTTCTACAGGGTCGCAGGCAAGCTGGAGCCTATCTCAGCTGACTACGGGCGAAAGGTGGGGTACACCCTGGACAAGTCGCCAGGTCATCACAGGGTGGAGGTGAGAGTTATACATGGAAAAATCCAGGAAACATTAGGGCTCAAGTAACTGGAAAACTAACTGCTGAGAAACCAAGAAAAGTCTTTAAGTCTCGTATTGACTGTACAGTACGTGGGAATGCTATTACATAATACATAAGATCCCCCAAAACTCCTCAGAGACTTCAGCAACTAGAATAATGAATAAAATTATACATGACAGGACCTTCAAACATGACTGTATGACATACTGGAGCATTTGCCGTCATTTTTCTTTCTTCTTATCACCTCATGCTCATGTCAGATCTCAGACCTCATGTGAACCCTGGATCTGTCTGTAGAACAGCTTCTAACTGAAGATTTGCAGGCATGTATGGTAGATAGCACAGCTTCTTCTTCTTTTTCTTCTTTCGGCTGTCCCCGTCCTCTATATCTTCTTCTGTCACACCAAGCATCCTCATGTCGTCTTTCACCACATCCATAAATCTCATCTTTTCTCTTCCTATTTTCCTTCTCCCTGCCAACTCCACCTCCAGCATTCTTTTCCCAGTATACCCTGGATCTCTCCTCTGTACGAGGGGAAGTCAAAAAGTTCTAAAATAAATTAAAAAAAATCTTTATTTATGAAAAAATATATATATTTATTGAAAAATATATTTATTTTTGAAAATAACAAAGCTATTTCTCTACATATCCTCCATTTAAGTCTAAACACTTCTACAAGTGGTGTTTCCATCAGAGAATTCCTTCTTTGTAGAGTTCTGAGGGATGTCTTTCGCACCAGGTCACAACCTGCTTATTTGCCTCATCTAAGGACTGAAATCAAGTTCCTTTCAAATGTTCTTTCAGTTTGGGGAAAAGAAAAAAAAATCAGATGGAGCTAGATCAGGGCTGTAAGGAGGGTGTGGAAGAATTTCCCATCAAAATTCACATAAGATAGCCCTAACAGTCTTTGCTGAGTGTGCTGGTGCATTATCATGATGGAAAAGGATTTGGCGGTGCAACTTTCCTCTGTGTTTTTTGGCCAGTGCAGTCTTCAACTTTCGCAAAACTCCATCATAATAGCTAGCAGTTACTGTTCTCTGTCCTTCGAGAAAATCAATTAGGATTATTCCTTCTGAATCCCAGAAAACTGTCGCCATAACCTTTTGAACTGACCTCTCTGCTTTGAAATTCACAGGCCCAGCTGTTCCTCTTGGAACAGTTTTACCATCATATTGGTAAATCAATTCATCTCCAGTGACACACCATTCAACAAAATTGGTTTCATTTGCTTTAATTCTGGTCAAAAGTGCTAAAGAATGGTCAGGTCTTTGAGCCAGTTGATCCTCACTCAACACTTTTGGGACCCAGTGAGCTGAAGACTTACTCAGACCAAGATCTTCTGTCAGAATTGAAAAAGCTGAACCATGTGAGATTCCAACTTCATTTGCAATTGCATCAACTGTGATTTGGGGATCTTCTTCCACCAGATTCCGCACGAGCTCAAATTTTTGTTTATTTTTTGCAATGGAAGGCCTTCCTTCCCTTGGGTCGTCTTGGAGCTCTTCCCTACCCTCCTTAAATCGCTTAATCCAAGCATAAACAACAGCTCTAGATGATGAAGAGTCCCCATAAACCTGTTGCAAAGATTCAGTAATTTTAAAAGGTTTCCATGCATCCATCCATCTATTATCTGTAGCCGCTTATCCTGTTCTACAGGGTTGCAGGCAAGCTGGAGCCTATCCCAGCTGACTACGGGTGAGAGGCGGGGTACACCCTGGACAAGTCGCCAGGTCATTGCAGGGCTGACACATAGAGACAAACAACCATTCTCACTCACACCTATGGTCAATTTAGAGCCACCAGTTAACCTAACTTACACATCTTTGGACTGTGGGGGAAACCAAAGCACCTGGAGGAAACCCACACAGATACGGGGAGAACGTGTAAACTCCACACAGAAAGGCCCTTGCCGGCCACTGGGCTTGAACCCAGGACTTTCTTGCTGTGAGGCGACAGTTCTAACCACTACACCACCGTGCTGCCTGGTTTCCATTCAAGTTTGGTGAAAATTTGATGTTTGCTCTGATTTCAAAATTGTTCATTTTTGAGGGTTGAAAAACCTGATCAAATAAAACATAACACAGTTCAACGCTTGACAAAGATATAATGATAAAACTTGTCAAAGCTGTTCGAGACGCCTGAGAGACGTGTCTTAACATGTTTTAGTTATTAAAATTGGACACCTTTTGAAATTATAACATCTGTCTTAGAACTTTTTCACTTACCCTATGTGTCCAAACCATCTCAATCTCAATCACCTCTCTCACTTAGACTATGTTCAGACTGCACCCTGAAACGACCCATATCCGATTTTTTTGCCTATATGCGACCTGTATCCGATTTGTTATTGACAGTCTGAACGACACAGATCCGATTTTTTCACATGCGACCCAGGCCGCTTGGATATGTGGTCCTAATTCCGATGCATATCCGTTATTTTCACATGCGACTGCAGTCTGACCGGACAGGTCACATTCATGCGACCTACACGTCATCAACAAGAGACAAACGTCACTATTCTGCGTTGGCTAATCCCGCCTCTTTGGTGGAAAACAACAACACTTGTACAGTTTTCAGAATTTAAATAGACTTTTATAGAATTGATCAAGCTAATGGTGGATTTGGTAGGGACCTGGATGTTGATCTGTTAGCCTGATTAAATAAAACAGTTTCTATAACTGATTTATAACTTAAACCATCCTGTATTACAAGATTATAAGATTGTTCTGGAAATTTCCAGTAATTTGACACCTTCAGTCTCATTAGTCTGCTGCCCACATTAATCAGATTATTGTGTGAGTTCCGCCGCCGCCACAAAAACCACATCGCCAGGTCTCGCCTCATCTCCATCGCAAACTGCACTGGTGTTTCTGCACCTTGAGCCAGCGCTGAGAGAAGTTGCAGAATTCAGCTGGCTATAAACAATCTAAATAAATATTTATAAAAATGTAGAAAAAGTTTATTAATATGACGAAATAAATATGTGCAAATTATTAAGCCTGAATTAAGAGTTTGGTAATACAGTGGCCATATCCCAAATGACTGCCTACTGAAGCTCGAGTGCACTATATAGAGTTTAAAAATCCATTACTTCCTAGTAACATGTAGTGCACTTATATAGAAATTAGAGAGACATTTAGGAGTCAACCCTCGTTACCAGGCTACACGTTTTCATTTCAGTTCAGAAAAAAAACACACACGAGACCTCACACTTTAACACTAACCAGATAATTAAACAAACAAACAAAAAAAGAAATCATTAAACTTGAAGAGTGCGCTTTTTTTTGTTTACGTATTACGTAGATGTGCTTATTACGTGTCAATTTGCGCATGCGGGACACTTTTGGGTCGTTTTCCGTTCATATTGGAGATCGCATACAAGTCTCATATAATTGGTAATGTGAACGGCCTAACAAAAAAATCGGATTTCACAACAAATTGGATATTGGTCGTTTCAGGTTGCAGTCTGAACGTAGTGTACGTTGAAGTCATGATCTAGTTAACCTGCTACATTATTCCCTTGCTAACAAAAAGCGCCAGGGTTCGAATCACTGCCCAGGTCCTTCCCATGCACTCGGTACTGAGTTTTCCACACTCCCTACCCTAACGACCAGTGAGCCTGGAGCTCAGCACAGATGATCACAGTGTGATCAAAATGTTGGGAACATCCACATTGAAGACATGTCCGATAGCTAATATACCAAACTGCTGAAAATAAAGTACATGGGTTGCTAATTTCTGTATGTTATTTGAGAAACATTCACCAGTGCTGATTGGTTCCTGGAATGCAGGGTTTTTTTCTGCATGTAGTGCCCCCATGACACTGTGATGGGCATGACACCTTAAACTAACCAGATTCTCTCTATGGGGTGCCCAGAGTTATTTTAAATTATGTGAAAATAGTATTAATGTTTTAAGTTTTGAAATGTATGTTGCTATGAGCTCATATGAACTGTTTTTAAGTGACTAAGAATATCCCTTATGAAATAACCAATGACTCCAGTAAGTATAATGAAAATATACATTCTTTTTACTCTCAAAAATAGAAATGAAAATAAATAATATTAAACCTTCTTATTTGTCTTTCAAATTTAGTGGATTAAATGTGAAGCCAAATCACTATTCAAACCTTTAAATTTCCTATTAAACCCAATCTTACGATAAATCAAATGATTTCTTGTGTCAACCCACTTTAGAAACAAGAAACGCACTGTAGCAAACAGCACAAAACTCAAACGCAACATACAGAGCGGCGGCTACAATTATCGACAGTCCATAATTATCGCCACCTTTTCAGATTTACCAAAAAGAAACAATTTTACAAAGGTGAGTTTCAGTTCCAGCAGTTATTATTGGTTAATTAATCAACCAGAAGACCCGCCTCGCCCTTTGATCGTGTCATTTGATGACATACCTCGTTACCTGAGATGGAATTTTTTTAGCACGATCAGCAATTTGAGGAAAACCTGTACATTATCATCGCAGGTAAGCATAGTGGAAAGACCATGGACATGTTTTTACTTCTCTAATTCACCGATATTTCATGATCTCCTTGTCGAAGCCTACTTTGTTTCTTACTCTTTTGTTTGACAGTCGCCATTTTGTATCTAAACGCACATTTGAGAAGTCACGTGAGGTGTTGATAATAGTGATCCCTTTCACCGGTGTCCACCATTATTAACACCCTGTGGAATTAAGTGACATTTACAACTGTTATGGATCGATCTTTGTGTAACATTGTTGAAGCAGATGAAGCACTTTAAAAAATAAAAGTGCTTTGATTTATACATTTTTTTCTGATTCATAACAGAATGGAATGTTTATAGAGTATTTGGAATCCGATTGCAATAAATAGAATTAGACCAGAATTAAATTCCTAGCATATAAAAAATTACATGCTTGAAATATTCAGATTTTTCTATTCCATTCAATTTTTTTTTTTATTTTCAGTTTGTTGTAAATATCTACCACATATTACAACATCAGTAGACATTTTATATTTTGGTTCGAGGAATGAGATGCGACCTTTGACCTGGATTTTCATGTGGTTACAATATAAATTGCCTGCTGACATTTATTGGTAAACTACAAAAATAGAAATTAATACAAACAACAAAGAATGATTAACAAAATGTGATCTACGAAAATACTTAGAAAGTGGAACAAAAATATTTTCTGATGCAGGTTAAGCATTATCAGTTCATTTGTTTACAAACTTTAGAATTACTTCCCCATTTACGTAAACAGTGAATTCTCATCTCATCTCATTATCTCTAGCCGCTTTATCCTGTTCTACAGGGTCGCAGGCAAGCTGGAGCCTATCCCAGCTGACTACGGGCGAAAGGCAGGGTACACCCTGGACAAGTCGCCAGGTCATCACAGGGCTGACACATAGACACAGACAACCATTCACACTCACATTCACACCTACGGTCAATTTAGAGTCACCAGTTAACCTAACCTGCATGTCTTTGGACTGTGGGGGAAACCGGAGCACCCGGAGGAAACCCATGCGGACACAGGGAGAACATGCAAACTCCGCACAGAAAGGCCCTCACCGGCCACGGGGCTCGAACCCAGACCTTCTTGCTGTGAGGTAACAGCGCTAACCACTACACCACCGTGCCGTAATATTGGCTCATTTTCCTCAATAAATAAATGACCAAGTAGAATATTTTTGTCTCATTTGTTTAACTGAGTTCTCTTTATCTACTTTTAGGACTTGTGTGAAAATCTGATGATGTTTTAGGTCATATTTATGCAGAAATATAGAAAATTCTAAAGGGTTCACAAACTTTCAAGCACCACTGTAACTCCATCCCCAGTCCCTTGGTTGTGTAACAGAAGGCATGCATCCACCTGACCGGCCAGGTCTACCAAGCCATCCAGGCTGTCAGGAAGGTCATGAGGCACAATCTCATCCAGGATGGCATGGTTTAGCCCATGAAAGAAGGCATTGTACAAGGTGCTCATGTTCCAGTCAACTGCTGCAACAAAAGTCCAGTGGCATCCCAAACAGCTGTTCCCCACTCTTGTGCCTTTCCTGTTAAGAGCATGATGACATAAGCTACATGGGAGCTCTCAGATGGGAAGGCAGACCCTGAAGTTCCAAGGCTAAGGAGCACTGTGAGAGAAATGAATGGCAGGTCCCCGGTGTACCATCATATGGCTGTGGAGTAGGCAGTTGAGGCTCACACGGGGGTATAAGACCAGAGTGGCTGGTTGACTAGTTTGAGCTGGTGCTGTTTGGCCCACAATCAAAGCCTGAAGGCTCTCTATCTGTGAGGAGAATCTTTGGAGGGTGTTGGTGATTGAGGACATGCTCTGGCAAACAGCTATTATCTCTTGCTGATGAGATCCGAGAACAGAGCCCTGCTTAGCCAGTGCAGATTTGAGTGCATTGTAGTCTGCTGGGTCCATGGTGTGGCGGAATATTTCTGTCATTTCTATCATGACCCAGAGGCCATGGAAACAGATAGGACCCAATATGTAAGTACATGAAATGAACAAAAGTGGACCTGATGAGTGGGCTCATGAGGAGAGCAGGCAGGTGGCAGGTACAGCAGCACAGTCTAACGCTCATTCAGCAAAATCCAGGAAGATGCCGCAAGGGCAGATTGACTGATGATAATAATCCCAGGGAGAAAAATGGAGTGGGGAAAAATAACAGAGTCCCGAATCAGAGTCACAGCAACGAGTCCCAAAAAACGGCTGGCAAAATCGTAATCCAAAAATGTCATCCAAGTCGGGGAACACAGGGTCGCAGGCAAGCTGGAGCCTATCCCAGCTGACTACGGGCGAAAGGCGGGGTACACCCTGGACAAGTCACCAGGTCATCACAGGGCTGACACATAGACACAGACAACCTTTCACACTCACATTCACACCTACGGTCAATTTAGAGTCACCAGTTAACCTAACCTGCATGTCTTTGGACTGTGGGGGAAACCGGAGCACCCGGAGGAAACCCACGCGGACACGGGGAGAACATGCAAACTCCGCACAGAAAGGCCCTCGCTGGCCACGGGGCTCGAACCCAGAACCTTCTTGCTGTGAGGCGACAGCGCTAACCACTACACCACCGTGCCACCCACATAAACACTGACATCCATATATTTATATAAAATATATTTTGCACTAAATATAAGTCTATGTAAAACTAATTTTAAATCAAAACTATGTTTAGTTAACTTAATACCACATACTGATTATTTTTTTTATAAATAATTGTCTGGGTGTCGATAATTGTGGAACGGTGTCGATAATTGTGGAAGAGTGTCACATGGTCTGATACACTAAGTAATTGTGAGTCAACTCTTTTTTTTTCCAGTGGAAGTTTGAGTAACTATTCATGCACAATTTACGTATTGAAAGTCTTTTATACTTTTGCAACAGCCAAAAGGTCATTAAGGTGTCGATAATTGTAGCCGCCGCTCCATCAAGTTTCCAGTTCAATATTCAACTGAAATGAAAATGTATAAATGTCCTGTGCTGGCAATGTAACCATAAGAAACTTCAATGTCACCCTTGATGCAGACCTGTTACGTTGCTTGTGTTCGGTGAGACCAGAAACTAAACGGCCGCTTCACACTTGGCAGAGCAAGAAAATAAGATGTGGCCTGCCAGTACCTGAAGTTTCAGAGAGAAGTAAAGTTGTGTTGTCGTCTGTATGGAACAAGGAGCCGCATTGTTCCTCACGTTGACTTGTAAATTCTGGCTGTCAAGCGATTTCTCCTGTTCTGTTCGTCTGGTCCAGAGGAACAGTGTTGTTTCTTGACTGGGAACACGTTAGCCATTATGGCGCCCAGGCACGGTTTCGCCACTAGACTGACTACGAATGTGATTTCTAAGTCAGTAAACTCGATGTACACACTCACTGATAACGTAGTTATCTATCCGATAGCTTTCATCAGTTAAACTCCACTCCAATGTCCTAGAGATAGAGCTAGTACTGTGTAAACTTAACTCTCTATACTGCGATCTCAGACGAGCCATCTGCTCTCTTCCTCTCCCTCTAATTCTCTCCCTTCCATTAGAACAGGACCTGGTTTAAAGTTCACAGAAACTTCACAGCCAATGAAATGACAGAAAATAAAAGATTCAAATATTCAACAAATAAAGGAGAACTGAAGGCAAATTTTTTATTATCAAAATCCTATTTATCTAATTTTATTAATTATAGGAATGCATTTTTGATAGCTATTTTCTCACTGCTATAGCAAGTTATAAGTGTTTGAAATACGCTATGTAATATATCAGTCCGTGTGTCAAAGCAATGGCCATAAACAAGATTCATTGAGACCTGTGCGAGACATCGTAGGACAGAAGTAAAATGTACAGCAGAAATCAAAGTGACCAACATATGCCAGCGTTCCCTGTGTCCGGACACTAGTCCGTCGTGATGGTATTTACGTCGTTACTGTCGCACAATTAAAACATGCCAGATCAGTTGGTTGGTGGGTTTTCAAAACAATAAATGCATGCATATGTTTTTGTGATAAATCCATAATTATACTGAGCGTATTTCCCACATTAATCAATACAAAGTACCTGCATCTTTCTTTTTTTTTTGATTAAGGCCGAATACTTTCTTCTTCGCTGCTGCCTTTTATTAAATCAAATTTGAGGCTTTTAATTTGATTTCTTTCAGTGTGACTGCAATGCATGATGGGATATATTGCTTTGATTAGTAACCATCATTCTACACTACTTTTCGTGATGCATTGTGGGATACTTTGAGTGCGCTATATAGGGTGCAAATAATCCTCACTAAGGTTTCAGGCAGCACGACAAAATGGCGTCCCCACTATATAGTGCCCTATATAGTGAGTAGGGAGCAATTTCGGACACGGGGTTGTCAAAAGACGCGCGTGCCCTCTTTTGAATGCTGACGTAATCAAGCCGGAAGTTTTGCTTCTTTTGATAGCAATCAAGAAAGTTTGAAAAAAAGTAGGCAGTAATCGTCATTTAAACTCATTTTTGTGCAATATTCATCTCATCTCATCTCATTATCTCTAGCCGCTTTATCCTTCTACAGGGTCGCAGGCAAGCTGGAGCCAATCCCAGCTGACTACGGGCGAAAGGCGGGGTACACCCTGGACAAGTCGCCAGGTCATCACAGGGCTGACACATAGACACAGACAACCATTCACACTCACATTCACACCTACGGTCAATTTAGAGTCACCAGTTAACCTAACCTGCATGTCTTTGGACTGTGGGGGAAACCGGAGCACCCGGAGGAAACCCACGCGGACACGGGGAGAACATGCAAACTCCACACAGAAAGGCCCTCGCCGGCCCCGGGGCTCGAACCCAGGACCTTCTTGCTGTGAGGCGACAGCGCTAACCACTACACCACCGTGCCGCCCTTTTGTGCAATATTTTGTTTGGAAAATAGTTTTCAAAATGGCAGCACTGATACCTGGCTGATACTTCTAGTTTCGAAGTCTCGCACAAGTCTCGTGAAGATCGTGCGGATAAGCGATGCCTGCCGTGGACCAAATGAACTAAATTCAACATGGCTAAAAAACGAATAGGCCAATAAGTATCATATTTAATTGCAATTAGTTGCCAATACGAGTCACGATATAAGGTTACTAAAACCGAAACGTAATTGAATAACACATTAATTAAGAAATAAAACAAGTTTAAAAACGACTTCAGGTCTGCTTTAAATGAAAATACAAGCCATGAGAAAATAAATACATTTCAGCATATCCATCCATTACCTGTAGCTGCTTATCCTGTGCAGGGTTGCAGGAGCCTATCCCAGCTGACTATGGGCGAGAGGCAGGGTACACCCTAGCCTGGGCCCACCCATCCTAAGCGTGACGCAAGACGAGGGCCTGTTGCGAGCTTAGTCTGGCCAGGCAAGCTATCTACAGCTCTTCCAAGCTCCCGAAAAATCAGGAACCAATCAACTTTGAGCATCTCCAACGGCCCTGGGTAGAGGCGTGTTCAAGGCAGTGACATAGTAGAACTGCGACCGGAAGCCATAGATTGTTTACAGAATCTATACCGGAAGCGCTTCATTCACATCACGAACATGGAGCAGCGGCAAGCCTTTAACACAGCGGTAGATGCTGTATTGAAAGCATTCAATGGGAAGTTCTCATTGAAAACGGAGCAAAGAGCAGCCCTGGAGGTATTTATTGAAAGGAAGGACGTTTTCGCCTTGCTCCCGACCGGCTTCGGTAAGAGTTTAATCTACCAGTTAGCCCCGTCGCATCACATACGTCAGAGGAAAGAGTGATGTGATTGGTTTAAGCTTCGTCACAGCCTTTTCTGGCTTCGACCAGTAGCAAACTGAGGCATTTCAGGGAGGCGGGTCAACCACAGGCTCTGGGAAACGGTTGGGCTTAATATCTTGGCCAGACCAATAGCTCGTAGAGCTTTGAAGTCGCGTTAGCCAGACTAGGTACACCCTGGACAAGTCGCCAGATCATTGCAGGACTGACACATAGAGACAAACAACCATTCACACTCACATTCACACCTATGGTCAATTTAGAGCCACCAATTAACCTAAACTGCATGTCTTTGGACTGTGGGGGAAACCAGAGCACCCAGAGGAAACCCACACAGACACGGAGAGAACATGCAAACTCCACACAGAAAGGTCCCCATCAACCACTGGGCTCGAACCCAGAACCTTCTTGCTGTGAGGTGACAGTGCTGATCACTACACCACCATGCCACATTTCAGCATAGCGCATTCAAAAGCATTTTTCTACATTTCTCAATATTTTTCAATACAAGGAAAAATATAGCACAGGGCTACATGCACAGTATGCTCCATTCTGCCACCATGTTCTCAGTGCATCACTGTTTCCATGTTGAATTTGACAACTAAAGATTGTGTAAGAGGCTTGAAGAAGTGAGAAATATCCCCAAACCCTTGAAAGTTTCCAGGGTGTGGACCTTGGTGTCTTTATAGATTTATATGACAGCCGTGCTGACGCGGTTGAGTAGATCCCCCTACCTGTCCTGCACACTGATGCTGTGAGCCTGTGATGTGAAACTAGATTCACATAAAGTGTTTACTGACCACGTTACTCTGTGCAATTGATAATGTGAGATATTTAATGCTGTGTAAAGGAAGGCAGTCATGAGCATTAGAAACGTGCTTCATTTCTGAACAGAATTAATAAAGTCCAGGGTCTCAACTTGATATTTCAAATAGTCATAGTTGTATGAAAATGTAGCTTAAAATGTGTCACGCATAAGAAGAGCTTAAACTGCTGAGACTATCACTGAGACGACTCGCACACGATGGCTCGGCCTTATAATGAGTTCATTCCATTCGCTCACTTAATACAAAATACATTAGTGAGATCATCGTATGAATAACAATAGAGTAATGGATGAGAGGCAGAGTCCCGTGATAGTTGAGCACATCACAGGTCTTTCATGCAAAATACAAGATCTTATGCAGTTCTTGAAAGTGATTACACATCTATTTCTTGTAGATTGCATTTATAATGTAAGGGATCAGTGGAATAATGTTCATAATTCAAATGGATCAGTATCAATTTGTCAGTGCAAAGATTTACATGTCTGAGCAATTCCCATGACAGTGAAAGCATTACAGAACCTGAAAGCACCATGAAGACTTGCAGGAGCAGTACAGCTTCTCCCCGACACTGTTAACAAGCCGGTTAGTTACTGTCCGCAACTCTGTTAACAAGCTGGTTAGTTACTGTCCCTGACACTGTTAACAAGCGGGTTAGTTACTGTCCCTGACACTGTTAACAAGCGGGTTAGTTACTGTCCCTGACACTGTTAACAAGCAGGTTAGTTACTGTCCCTGACACTGTTAACAAGCGGGTTAGTTACTGTCCCTGACACTGTTAACAAGCGGGTTAGTTACTGTCCCTGACACTGTTAACAAGCAGGTTAGTTAATGTCCCTAGCACGTCAGGGACAAGTGGGTTAGTTACTGTCCCTGACACTGTTAACAAGCAGGTTAGTTACTGTTCCTGACACTGCTAACAAGCATGTTAGTTAATTTCCCTGATGCTCTTAACAAGCAGGTTAGTTAATGTCCCTGACGCTGTTAACAAGCATGTTAGTTAAAGTCCCTGACACTGTTCACAAGCGTGCTAGTTACTGTCCCTGATGCTGTTAACAAACAGATTAGTTAATGTCCCTGACACTGTTAACAAGCGGGTTAGTTAAAGTCCCTGACACTGTTAACAAGAGGGTTAGTTAATGTCCCTAACACTGTTATCAAGTGGATTAGTTACTGTCCCCGACGCTGTTAACAAGCAGGTTAGTTAATGTCCCTGACACGGTTAACAAGCAGGTTAGTTAAAGTCCCTGACACTGTTCACAAGCGTGCTAGTTACTGTCCCTGATGCTGTTAACAAGCGGGTTAGTTAATGTCCCTGACACTGTTAACAAGTGGGTTAGTTAATGTCCCTGACACTGTTAACAAGTGGGTTAGTTAATGTCCCTAACACTGTTATCAAGTGGGTTAGTTACTGTCCCCGACGCTCTTAACAAGCAGGTTAGTTAATGTCCCTGACACGGTTAACAAGTGGGTTAGTTACTGTCCCCGACGCTGTTAACAAGCAGGTTAGTTAATGTCCCTGACACTGTTAACAAGCAGGTTAGTTAAAGTCTCTGACACTGTAAACAAGTGGGTTAGTTACTGTCCCTGACGCTGTTAACAAGCAGGTTAGTTAATGTCCCTGACACTGTAAACAAGTGGGTTAGTTACTGTCCCTGACACTGTTAACAAGCAGGTTAGTTAATGTCCCTGACACTGTAAACAAGCAGGTTAGTTACTGTCCCTGACTCTGTTAACAAGCTGGTTAGTTAATGTCCCTAGCACTGTAAACAAGTGGGTTAGTTACTGTCCCTGACACTGTTAACAAGCAGGTTAGTTAATGTCCCTGACACTGTTAACAAGCAGGTTAGTTACTGTCCCTGACACTGTTAACAAGCTGGTTAGTTAATGTCCCTGACACTGTTAACAAGCAGGTTAGTTACTGTCCCTGACTCTGTTAACAAGCTGGTTAGTTACTGTCCCTGACACTGTTAACAAGCAGGTTAGTTACTGTCCCTGACACTGTTAACAAGCAGGTTAGTTAATGTCCCTGACACTGTTAACAAGCAGGTTAGTTACTGTCCCTGACACTGTTAACAAGCGGGTTAATGTCCCTGACACTGTAAACAAGTGGGTTAGTTACTGTCCCTGACTCTGTTAACAAGCAGGTTAGTTAATGTCCCTGACACTGTAAACAAGTGGGTTAGTTAATGTCCCTAACACTGTTAACAAGCAGGTTAGTTAATGTCCCTGACACTGTAAACAAGTGGGTTAGTTACTGTCCCTGACACTGTTAACAAGCAGGTTAGTTAATGTCCCTGACACTGTAAACAAGTGGGTTAGTTAATGTCCCTGACACTTTTAACAAGCAGGTTAGTTAATGTCCCTGACACTGTAAACAAGTGGGTTAGTTACTGTCCCTGACACTGTTAACAAGCAGGTTAGTTAATGTCCCTGACACTGTAAACAAGTGGGTTAGTTAATGTTCCTGACACTGTTAACAAGCAGGTTAGTTAATGTCCCTGACACTGTAAACAAGTGGGTTAGTTACTGTCCCTGACACTGTTAACAAGCAGGTTTGTTAATTTCCCTGACACTGTAAACAAGTGGTTTAGTTACTGTCCCTGATGCTGTTAACAAGCAGGTTAGTCAATGTCCCTGACACTGTAAACAAGTGGGTTAGTTAATGTCCCTGACACTGTAAACAAGTGGGTTAGTTAATGTCCCTGACACTGTTAACAAGCAGGTTAGTTAATGTCCCTGACACTGTCAACAAGCAGGTTTGTTAATTTCCCTGACACTGTAAACAAGTGGGTTAGTTACTGTCCCTGATGCTGTTAACAAGCAGGTTAGTTACTGTCCCTGACACTGTAAACAAGTGGGTTAGTTACTGTCCCTGATGCTGTTAACAAGCAGGTTAGTTACTGTCCCTGACGCTGTTAACTCGAGGTGGTCGAGGGTTAGTTACTGTATCTCAGCACATACACAAAGCTCCAGCTGCATAGAGGATTAACGTTCCACAGTTGTGGCTAAGGAGTAGATTTGGAGTGTTAAATAGCCCCTGGGCATTTTTTTCTTTGCATGTTCCTGTCTTCATGAAGTCTAAGACCTATCAGTAGTATGGTGAGAGTGGCTGTAATCATACACAACTCATCAGTGCACATCGGTGTCGTCTGTGCACACACACCACACCGTCTCCAACGTGACGCCGCACTCTGACTGACACTTTCTTATCTTTATGCTTCACAGCACAAATGCAATCTGAGTGATGCATTGGTTTCACCAGTTCAGGTCTGTTTGAGGGATTAAACAGAATCTCCACTTGGTTCCTACTGCAGCTCAAATCCTATCACATTCCGATGTAGATGGCAGCAGAGGAAGCGATTGATTTGTGTGCCAGTACACATAATCCTTCACAACACTCAAGTGGGGGATTCCAGCATTCACCAACCTGAAGCACAAACAGCTGACCTTCTTCTGGCTAATAACCCACCTGCAGGTCACCTTTCAAGTGCTGTAGTGTCTCTTTTATTTATCTGGTGCAAATGAGGAAGCTACATTTTCAAATATCGGCTGGTAAACAGGAATTATTAGCACCCAGCTCTAACAACAGCTAGTGTGAGCAGAAATAGAGTCTGGTCCTGAAATAGAATGTATAGAAGAATGAATAGAAGAAGAAGAGTGTGTGTGGAGAACCCTGGTGCAGTCATACAGTTTGAGGAGATCAGTAAGGACCTGATTATTTTATAGGCTTGATAGAGGTCCATTTCTGCTACGACGTAGAAGGTCTTCACAGTGGGAGAAAAATATAGTGTTCATGGAGAACTGTTCACAAAGGGGTGAGGGAGCTCACGCACAGCAAGAGCCTTAACCTTTTTCATGTGAAAGAATGACTGATTTATGAGATGAGAAGAAAAGGAAATTCTCGCTGGAGTAGAGATGAAACAAACCATTTAAACAACTTGGTTTGTTAGTTTTTAATTAAACACTTGGTGACTGAGGTCTCTAAAATAACTGGATTTTCATGATTTTTTTCCCCATAAATTTTCAGGATATGGCACACACACACACACACACACACACACACACACACACACACACACACACACAAAGATGTCTCACAAATATAAAGCAGTGGATCTCAGTGTGATGTACTGCATGCGGTATCTTTAGGGTTTTTCCATAAATACTGTAGGACTAAAATGTAAAGTGTTATATTCTCGGCCTGCTGCTCTACTTTAAAGGTAGACTGCCTTTCAGGTTTTTCAAGTGTAGGTCATAAAAAGAATTTTCCCCGACACCCAATTATTTTTGTTTAGTGGACCGAAAGCTACCAAATTCAAATCATAGACTTCTGATTTTATTAGGTTTTTTATTTAAAAGAAAAATTTATGAATTTAGAGCCACATGGCCCTAAATTCTCTGCTATTTTTTCTTGCTTCACCATAATGCAATTCAAGATACTACATCATGCATCATGTGGTGGGCTTTCTCCAGTCGCGCAAGGCATTGTGGGATACAAATCTGAAACAGGAAAGAAAAATGGAGGATGTGAGTGTGTGAATGAAATGTGAAAGACTGACTACAGTAACGGAAAGTGAAAAGAAAAGATGTTATATACGAAGGAAAGGAAATGCAGGACCAAACTAATAAATACCGGCGCTCAGCAAGCACCTCGGTGCGATCAAGCGACAGAACAATGGAAGTGTCAGTGCACAGTCAAGGTAAACCTGCGCATGCGCACACACACGGACTTCCTCTGTCTGCTTGACTGCGCGAAGCGAGTGATTTCATGCACATTATTTGCTTTAATCCCTTCAAATTAAATAACTTCCCAGCCACAGAATGGCCTGATATTTTTAAATATTACAGAAATCAATGTATATCACAATGAGCAAATTTCAGAGGGAACTAAATTTCACTGATTTTATAAAATCGCAAGGCCGTCTATTTTTAACTGTTAGCTATGTCTCATCTGTGAGCTCAGGTATGAGGAAGAGGGCAGATAGCATTTCCTCAGAGTGTGTTACACTGCCTTTTGACTTCAATAATTTTAATTAATTATCTGACTCCAAAAATCTCATCTCATCTCTCATTATCTCTAGCCGCTTTATCCTTCTACAGGGTCGCAGGCAAGCTGGACAAGTCGCCAGGTCATCACAGGGCTGACACATAGACACCCATTCACACTCACATTCACACCTACGGTCAATTTAGAGTCACCAGTTAACCTAACCTGCATGTCTTTGGACTGTGGGGGAAACCGGAGCACCCGGAGGAAACCCACGCGGACACGAGGAGAACATGCAAACTCCACACAGAAAGGCCCTCGCCGGCCCCGGGGCTCGAACCCAGGACCTTCTTGCTGTGAGGCGACAGCGCTAACCACTACACCACCGTGCCGCCCGACTCCAAAAATATATCTAGTTATTGTCGAAGTGTATTAACTCAGTGTTCAAAAAAGCACTTAATTTACAACAGCTTACAGAAAAAACTCCCGAGCCATTAGTGATCAGTTAACACCCGGGTTTACTGTAAAATGTGCAGATACACAATATTACAGCAAAACACAATGAAGAGAGCTTACAGAGTTGTGAGCAGAGGATGTGTGATGGAGAAGCATCTCTGAGACACCTCTTTCTTGATGGTAAAAAGCCTTCTTTTCTCCCCTTTACAGCGTATAATGTGTTTTTATCCCCTGAGACTCTTTGAAGTGTGTAGTGACCAGGTAATCAGATGGATCCCACCATGGGGTGCCATATGTTCATGAGGTTCCTGACACTGAGGATGGGGGAAAAACTAAGGCCAGAAGGCTTCCAGTAGAGACCAGATGGCTTCAGCATGCAGGTGTGTGTAAAGAAAGAAAGCAAGAAAGAAAGCATTGTAACACATAAAACTGTATACTGCAAAGGGTATTTTCTCTACCTGTATGATAGTTATGATGTCACCACATTGGTCACCATGAAACGTGGAACAGAACAGCTCCAAACATACCCATATTTGATGTTAAACATAGTTTATGACCACCTTAAAGAAATTACCACCACAATTTATAAATCTTCTACAATATCACGGTCTCCAATCTGATCCAGAAAAGGCTGGTGGGGCTGCAGATTGAGTTCACCTGTTTAATAATTGCACTTTCATCCCCTGTCAGCTATCGGGTGTGCCTGCGGTTTGGCTGAAACAAAAGCATGCAGCCCTTTCTGGATAGGATCAAAGCCCTTTACTCAAAATATTACAACATTATTCCTAAAATATCACGGATTGCATTTTTCCCGTAATATCAAATACAACCTTGAATCAGAACACACTGGGACGGTGTGCTGAACTGAAATTAATTTGTAAATAATCTTTGACCTGTATTTCACTCCAAACAATACAACAGCACATTACCTGATGTCTTACCTCATGATTTTTTTTTTCAAAATAAACACATTTCAATGCAATACATGTAAAAAAAAAAGTAAAGCATTTCCCACTTTATAATGTTTCCATTCCTTCTCACAGCACGCAAAAGATGTTTAGGGACTGAAGACACCAAGTGATGAACTGTTTCAGGTGTTATTTTGTCCTGCTCTTCCTGTAAACAGGTCTTATGTCTTGGTCCCACAACAACGATAACTACAGTTAGGTCCATATATATATTTGGACACTGACACAAATTTTGTTTTTTTACCTGTTTACTGAAACATATTCAAGTTATAGTTATATAATGGACATGGACAAAGTCCAGACTTTCAGCTTTCATTTGAGGGTATCCACATTGAAATTGGATGAAGGGTTTAGGAGTTTCAGCTCCTTAACATGTGCCACCCTGTTTTTAAAGGGACCAAAAGTAATTGGACAATTGACTCAAAGGCTATTTCATGGGCAGGTGTGGGAAATTCCTTCGTTATGTCATTCTCAATTAAGCAGATAAAAGGCCTGGAGTTGATTTGAGGTATGGTGCTTGCATTTGGAAGATTTTGCTGTGAAGAAAACATGTGGTCAAAGGAGCTCTCCATGCAGGTGAAACAAGCCATCCTTAAGCTGCGAAAACAGAAAAAAAACATCCGAGAAATTGCTACAATATTAGGAGTGGCAAAATCTACAGTTTGGTACATCCTGAGAAAGAAAGCACTGGTGAACTCATCAATGCAAAAAGACCTGGACACTCACAGAAGACAACAGTAGTGGATGATCGCAGAATAATTTCCATGGTGAAGAGAAACCCCTTCACAACAGCCAACTAAGTGAACAACACTCTCCAGGAAGTAGGCGTATCAATATCCAAATCTACCATAAAGAGAAGACTGCATGAAAGTAAATACAGAGGGTTCACTGCACGGTGCAAGCCACTCATAAGCCTTAAGAATAAAAAGGCTAGATTGGACTTTGCTAAAAAACATCTAAAAAGCCAGCACAGTTCTGGAAGAACATTCTTTGGACAGAGGAAACCAAGATCAACCTCTACCAGAATGATGGAAAGAAAAAAGTATGGCGAAGGTGTGGTACAGCTCATGATCCAAAGCATACCACATCATCTGTAAAACACGGCGGAGGCAGTGTGATGGCTTGGGCATGCATGGCTGCCAGTGGCACTGGGTCACTAGTGTTTATTGATGATGTGACACAGGACAGAAGCAGCCAGATGAATTCTGAGGTATTCAGAGACATACTGTGTGCTCAAATCCAGCCAAACTGATTGGTCGGTGTTTCATAATGCAGATGGACAATGACCCAAAACATAAAGCCAAAGCAACCCAGGAGTTTATAAAAGCAAAGAAGTGGAATATTCTTGAATAGCCAAGTCAGTCACCTGATCTCAACCCAATTGAGCATGCATTTCACTTGTTAAAGACTAAACATCAGACAGAAAGGCCCACAAACAAACAGCAACTGAAAACCGCTGCAGTAAAGGCCTGGCAGAGCATTAAAAAGGAGGAAACACAGTGTCTGGTGATGTCCATGAGTTCAAGACTTCAGGTAGTCATTGCCAACAAAGAGTTTTCAACCAAGTATTAGAAATGAACATTTTATTTACAATTATTTAATTTGTCCAATTACTTTTGAGCCCCTGAAATGAAGGGATTGTGTTTTAAAAAAATGCTTTAGTTCCTCACATTTTTATGCAATCATTTTGTTCAACCCACTAAATTAAAGCTGAAAGCCTGAACTTCAACTGCATCTGAATTGTTTTGTTCACAATTCATTGTGGTAATGTACAGAACCAAAATTTTAAAAATGTTGCCGCTGTCCAAATATTTATGGACCTAACTGTATAACCATACCTATAACTGTAATGACGAAGAGACCTATGCCAGAATTTAGTTCCAGTCTGGAGCTTTCACACCACAACTATAATCCTGATGACTGGTTGTTGGTTTTCTTGGGAAAATGTAGCAGTCGTATGCTGTTTAAACCATGAGTTGGCCTAGTGGTTAATGTGTCCGCCTCTCGACCAGGAGATCATGAGTTCTACTTGCGGTCGGGTCATACCAAAGACCATCATAAAAATGGTACCTACTACCATCTGGCAAGGCATGCTGCAATACAGATGCGAGTGGGGAAGTCAAACTCTCGCAGTTACCAGAGGACCCGTCCCCCACTGTAACCCTAGCTGTACAGGCAAGAGGCCGGGGGCTATCGAAATGGAGATCAGTGCCACACCTATATGCCTGAAAGAATTGGTTAGTGCTGGGACAGGAGACTGCCTGGGAAGACCAGATTCTGGCGTTAGAGGGACTTTGACTTTTTGTGTGCACACCCAGTGTGCTCAGCAGCACACAATGGCTGACAGTGACAGCGAGGAAGAGCTGCTTTTGATGCTCATTTTGCACAGAAGACAAAAAAGAATCTGGGTGCATGAAATCCTGCAGCACATAGATGACTGCTAATCTCAGAATCCTGGCACTCCCGCATGTAACAGACCCACTCAGACAGTCAGTGGCATGACACACAGCTATACGCTGTACATACGGTACATAAAATACATGCACAGTGTGTAGCTGTGAGTGTCATGCCGCTGACTGTCCAAGTGGGTCTGTTACATGCCGGAGTGCCAGGAGTCGAGATTAGCAGATAGTATTTATGGCAAAGTGTGTGTAATGTGTGTGTGTAGTGTGTATGGCTGCATGCTCTAAAATCTCTGTTTAAAATGGTTCGACTCGCAGCTCAACATGACACTTTGCGCTCTAAATTTCTGAGCACACTTTGCCACACACTTACCCGTCATACCCACTCTACTGCCGATGATCTAGTCCTGGGTATGACTTTAAACTGCAACCGGTGGTCAGTCTCAGGTCCAGGAGGACTTGAGTATTGGGGAAAGTAGAGTTACCCCTTAATTACCATAGCTCCCAGGTCCACTCTGACCCAGAGTGGTAGCACCTGCCTGGGTTCCAGCTGTGGGTTAAATACAGTGCCTTGAAAAAGTATTCATACCCCTTGAACTTTTTCACATTTTTCCACCTTACAACCACGAACTTAAAAGTTTTTTATTGAGATTTTATGTGATAGACCAACACAGAGTAGCACATAATTGTGAAGTGAAATGAAAATGATAAATGGTCTTCAAAATTTTAAACAAATAAAAATCTGAAAAATGTGGTGTGCATTAGTTTTCAGCCCCCCTGCATCAATACTTTGTAGAGCCACCTTTTGCTGCAATTACAGTTGCAAGTCTTTTGTGGTATGTCTCTACCAGCTTTGCACATCTAGACACTGAAATTTTTGCCCATTCTTCTTTGCAAAATAGCTCAAGCTCAGCCAGATTGGATGGAGAGCGTCTGTGAACAGCAATTTTCAAGTCTTGCCACAGATGCTCAATGGGATTTAGGTCTGGACTTTGACTGGGCCATTCTAACACATGAATATTCTTTGATCTAAACCATTCCATTGTAGCTCTGGCTGTATGTTTAGGGTCATTGTCTTGCTGGAAGGCGAATCTCCTTCACAGTCTCAAGTCTTTTGCAGCCTCCAACAGGTTTTCTTCCAGGATTGCCCTGTATTTAGCTCCATCCATCTTCCCATCAACTCTGACCAGCTTCCCTGTCCCTGCTGAAGAAAAGCATCCCCATAGCATGATGCTGCCACCACCATGTTTCACAGTGGGGATGGTGTGTGCAGGGTGATGAGCAGTGTTAGTTTTCCGCCATACATAGCGCTTTGCATTTAGGCCAAAAAGTTCAACTTTGGTCTCATCTGACCAAAGCACCTTCTTCCACATGTTTGCTGTGTCCCCTACATGGCTTCTGGCAAACTGCAAACGGGACTTCTTATGCCTGTCTTTCAACAATGGCTTTCTTCTTGCCACTCTTCCAAAAAGGCCAGATTTGTAGAGTGTACAACTTATAGTTGTCCTGTGCACAGATTCTCCCACCTGAGCTGTGGATTTCTGCAGCTCCTCCAGAGTGATCATGGGCCTCTTGGCTGCTTCTCTGACCAGTGCTCTCCTTGCTCGCTCTGTCAGTTTAGGTGGACGGCCATGTCTCGGTAGGCTTGCAGTTGTGCCATACTTTTTCCATTTTTGAATGATGGATTGAACAGTGGTTGGGATATTTTTTTATAATCTAACCCTGCTTTAAACTTCTCCAGAACTTTATCCCTGACCTGTCTGGTGAGTTCTTTGGTCTTCATGATGCTGTTCTTCAGTGTTCTCTAACAAACCACTGAGGCCTTCACAGAACAAGTGTATTTATGCTGAGAGTAAATTGCACACAGTAGGACTCTATTAACTAATTAGATGACTTCTGAAGGCAATTGATTGCACTGGATTGTATTTAGAGGTATCAGAGGACAGGGGGCTGAATACTAATGCACACATTTTTCAGATTTTTATTTGTTTAAAGTTTTGAAGACCATTTATCATTTTGGTTTCACTTCACAGTTATGTGCTATTCTGTGTTGGTCTATCACATAAAATCTCAATAAAAAACTTTTAAGTTCGTGGTTGTAAGGTGGAAAAATGTGAAAAAGTTCAAGGGGTATGAATACTTTTTTCAAGGCACTGTAGTACATCACCAATAATGCGCTGGCAGCAGGGCACTTTTCAGTGCAATGTGGCAGATGAACTCAACAAGGTCAATCGTATACCATCAGATGGCATTCGGAAGAGCCACTCAAATGGCCAATGGGTGGCATCACTCAGCAAGTCAGTTGTCACTGTGGGACAACTTCAATACCTGTTAGGTCTGTGGCACTTTTGTGCACCAGTTGGCATCAGGTCTGGAGTACCAGAGAGACAATACGATGGGGACACAACATCATTTCTCTTACCTTACCGTACAAGGTGCTTCGTTAGGAGAGGAGAATAGTATACGAGAGCTCACAAGGCCAGACATTCCGTGGTGGTTCGGCCGGGCCATTGGTGGCACTGCTGCGGACGGCTCTGTCACTCTGGTGCGGGCCTCATGGTCCATCTGCATTTCTGCGCATCCTAATGAAGCAGTTGTCATTGCTAGTGATGGACAGCCGATGACGACTGCCAATGAGCTTCCATATACCGTATCTTCCTTTTTGGCTGTATCTTTGTACAGCTTGGGATTCTTTGACACTTCTATAATCTGCTTCTCCTCCATTGATGCAAAAAGGATGTACAAAGACGCCTGGGGAAAAATAGCACACACTCAGACAACATCACATGTAAACAATTACCTGATTGGTCAGATGTTTTATCGGATCAAATCCAGGCCTGGAAAAATGGCTCCAGAAGCAATCTCACCAATACGGATAAACCAAGGCCTGGGCTATAGGAATCGTTATTGGTCTGGTGTAACCACCAACCACATACACTGCAGGGGACCAATTTATTTATAGTTATCATTATAGTTGTAAATATAGTTATCAGTGTTGTGGGACTGGGCCCTTAAGGTGTGTAACAGTACAGGGTCGTCTGTCATATTTTTCATTTCTAAATTCTCCACACATTATCTATTGGGGACAGAGGGGACACGCCCTCTTCTTCCACAGCCATGCCATGTCAGACAGTCTCAGTGTTTAAATCTCGGCTGAAAGAACAAGCTCTACACTGCTCTCCACAATTATTGCCCCCCCCAATAAAGATCAGTAAAAGGGATTAGAAAAAATCCTCCTTTTGGTGGATTGGTGAAGTTGCTTCATCTCACACTGAAAAAAAATGAGTGAAATAAATTTATTCAGAGAAAAACAAATCCCTCATCAAGAAATACTTATTTCCAACAAAAACACATCTGCAGGCGGCACGGTGGTGTAGCGGTTAGTGCTGTCGCCTCACAGCAAGAAGGTCCGGGTTCGAGCCCCGGGACCGGCGAGGGCCTTTCTGTGTGGAGTTTGCAGGTTCTCCCCGTGTCCGTGTGGGTTTCCTCCGGGTGCTCCGGTTTCCCCCACAGTCCAAAGACATGCAGGTTAGGTTAACTGGTGACTCTAAATTGACCGTAGGTGTGAATGTGAGTGTGAATGGTTGTCTGTGTCTATGTGTCAGCCCTGTGATGACCTGGCGACTTGTCCAGGGTGTACCCCGCCTTTCACCCGTAGTCAGCTGGGATAGGCTCCAGCTTGCCTGCAACCCTGTAAAACAGGATAAAGCAGCTAGAGATAATGAGATGATGAGATGAGAACACATCTGCCATTATTATTGGCACCCCTGGAAATGATAGTGAACACCATGTACCTGAAGCATGTTTCCCATTTAAATTGTACGTGTTTGAGTTGATTGGAGTGTGTAGGAACTTTCAAGCTGTAATCCATGACTTCCTGATTAACTGGGGAACAAATATGAGGTGACACAGAGGCCAAATTCCCTCAACAAGAACATACAAACCAAACGAGGGAGAAGTGTGTTGACCTTCATAAGTCAGGGAATGGTTATTAAAAATAAAAAATAAAAAAATAAGCTACTCACCTGAAAATGTTCATTTCCAATGTCCTGTTAGGGTGATAATAAAAAAGTGGACACCAACTGGAACTGTTACAAAATCACCTGGAAGAGGACCTGAATTTATTTTAACCTATGTACAGTGAGGAGGAGGTTAAGAGAGGCAAAAAGTAGGCAAAAAAATCCCCAAGAATCACTGTTGGAGAATTACAAAGAAAAGTAAAATCTTGGGGTTTCCGAGTCTCCAAAACTGCCACCAGACTCCACCTCCATGCCAACAGATTATTTGGAAGGTTCCAGAAAAAAAAAAGCCTTTTCTGTCAGTTAACCACAAACGTAAGCACCTGAAGTTTGTGAAACATGACTACAACTTTGACTGGAACCATGTTCTCTGGTCTGATGGAACACAAATTGAGCTTTTTTTTTTATTTTTAATAAATGCTTGCCGTGGGTTTGGTGTAAAAAGAAGAATGGCTGGAATGAATCCCAACTGTAAAATGTGGTGGAGGTTCTGTGCTGTTTTTCCTCCAAAGTCTCTGGAAAACTTGTAATATTGTGATTTCTTTCTCAAAATATTACTTTTTCATGACTTTATTTTTCCCTTGTAATATTATAATATTTTTCCTCAGACTTTTGAAACCACTTACCTTTTTCTCTACACAAGGACATTCAGTACTTCAGAGTTTGAAGTCTTACCTGCTCCACGCCTGGCCGAGCTGACTGAGCATGAAAGAACGATCTGATCATTATGATTATTAGGATCATGTGTGTTAGCAGTAGGTGAAAGCTGACACTGTGCAGGACAGGGCGTTCCCAGACCCCTCTGCTCGACCAATCATCACTTCGGCACTTTACTTTCATACTGACTCTCAGTAGCTGTGTTTCGTTCAGTCTCTGGACTCATTGTGTACCATATATTCCGATCATCTAAAGACCTCACTGCACCCTGGTGAACATTAATAAGCTATTTGTAACACTGTTTGTTTTGGGGCTTTTCTGTCTTGGGCTTTTGCCTAAGCCTCACCTACATTAGACAGATTGCTTTTAGTTGCCATTTGAGATTTTTAATTAATAAATTGTTTGCAAATGGATCCAACTTCTTCCCTGTTATCATGAAGCAAATATGAGAATACAGATGTGGGAGATGTCTTTGTCTTCCATTACCATGGGAAAAAGCACCAAAGCACATTAAACAAGAAAAAAGAGACAGATGGTTGTTGATCAATACAAGTCAGACAATGGGCTAAAAATAAATAAATCAATAAATCAATAAAACATACACAGCTAAAATTAGAATTAAGAACCCTCAGATAAAGAAAGGCCCCAGACCTGCGGTAACGGGTGGCAGTGAATCACTGACGCTTTAAAATTGCTTCGTGGTTGTTGGTCCATGGGCTTTTGTGATGATTAATGGCGCCATGATGAAATGGATTTAAAGTCTATTGAGGTTTGAACTGAAGAGGACAGTCCACATATAAAGAGCCTGAAATGTGCTGCATGGAATCCACAATCGCTGCACAAGTGCACTGTGGAAGGAATAGCAAGTGACAGACTGGGTAGTTCTATGAAAATGATGCACAGCAGGATGATGTGATGCTTAGTATTAGTCAGATTCAAAATTGACAGATGCAGTGGTGCTTGAAAGTTTGTGAACTCTTAAGAATTTTCTATATTTCTGCATAAATATGACCTAAAACATCATCAGATTTTCACACAAGTCCTAAAAGTAGATAAAGAGAACCCAGTTAAACAAATGAGACAAGAAAATATTATACTTGGACATTTATTGAGGAAAATGATCCAATATCTGTGAGTGGCAAAAGTATGTGAACCTCTAGGATTAGCAGTTAATTTGAAGGTGAAATTTGAGTCAGGTGTGTTCAATCAATGGGATGACAATCAGGTGTGAGTGGGCAACTTATTTTATTTCAAGAACAGGGATCTATCAAAGTCTGATCTTCACAACACATGTTTGTGGAAGTGTATCATGGCACAAACAAAGGAGATTTCTGAGGACCTCAGAAAAAGCGTTGTTGATGCTCATCAGGCTGGAAAAGGTTATAAAACCATCTCTAAAGAGTTTGGACTCCACCAATCCACAGTCAGACAGATTGTGTACAAATGGAGGAAATTCAAGACCATTATTACCCTCCCCAGGAGTGGTCAACCAACAAAGATCACTCCAAGAGCAAGGCATGTAATAGTCTGCGAGATCACAAAGGACTCCAGGGTAACTTCTAAGCAACTGAAGGCCTCTCTCACACTGGCTAATGTTAATGTTCATGAGTCCACCATCAGGAGAACATTGAACAACAATGGTGTGCATGGCAGGGTTGCAAGGAGAAAGCCACTGCTTTCCAAAAAGAACATTGCTGCTCGTCTGTAGTTTGCTAAAGATCATGTGGACAAGCCAGAAGGCTATTGGAAAAAGGTTTTGTGGATGGATGAGACCAAAATAGAACCTTTTGGTTTAAATGGGAAGTGTTATGTTTGGAGAAAACACTGCATTCCAGCTTAAGAGCCTTATCCCATCTGTGAAACATGGTGGTGGTAGTATCATGGTTTGGGCCTGTTTTGCTGCATCTGGGCCAGGATGGCTTGCCATCATTGATGGAACAATGAATTCTGAATTATACCAGTGGATTCTAAAGGAAAATGTCAGGACATCTGTCCATGAACTGAATCTCAAGAGAAGGTGGGTCATGCAGCAAGACAACGGCCCTAAGCACACAAGTCATTCTACCAAAGAATGGTTAAAGAAGAATAAAGTTAATGTTTTGGAATGACCAAGTCAAAGTCCTGACCTTAATCCAATTGAAATGTTGTGGAAGGACCTGAAGCGAGCAGTTCATGTGAGGAAACCCACCAACATCCCAGAGTTGAAGCTGTTCTGTATGGAGGAATGGGCTAAAATTCTGACAAGCCGGTGTGCAGGACTGATCAACAGTTACCAGAAATGTTTAGTTGCAGTTATTGCTGCGCAAGGGGGTCACACCAGATACTGAAAGCAAAGGTTCACATACTTTTGCCACTCACAGGTATTGGATCATTTTCCTCAATAAATAAATGACCAAGTATAATATTATTTTCACATTTGTTTAACTGGGTTCTCTTTATCTCCTTTTAGGACTTGTGTGAAAATCTGATGATGTTTTAGGTCACAAATATAGAAAATTCTTAAGGGGTCACAAACTTTCAAGCACCACTGTATGAACAATCTCAAGCCTGATTATCTCCCTGAAGTGGATTATTTTCATATAAAGGCAGTCTGGAGCATGTTATTCCATTCATACCAGATGAATTTGCCAATGATTACAAGGTTAATGAATGAAATGTTGTGCACTTCAGTGCTTTATAGTTCGATTTGATGTTGTTGAACGTCCAAGAGATGAGTTAGTTCCTGTTCTCACTTACATTATAACTGCAATAAACCATCATTTCTCTCTCTCCTGATTTTTCTGTGCTGATAAACTTTATAAAGCACTGTAACTGTTACAGAGCACTGATACCGGAGACTCCTTCCATAAACGTCTCCCAAAGGGGAAAAAAAAGAAACAAAACAAAAACAAACCACCACACCAATAGTTACAGTGATGCTTGAAAGTTTGTGAACCCTTTAGAATTTTCTAGATTTCTGCATAAATATGACCTAAAACATCATCAGATTTTCACACAAGTCCTAAAAGTAGATAAAGAGAACCCAGTTAAACAAATGAGACAAAAAGATTATACTTGGTCATTTATTTATTGAGGAAAATGATCCAATATTACATATCTGTGAGTGGCAAAAGTATGTGAACCTTTGCTTTCAGTATCTGGTGTGACCCCCTTGTGCAGCAATAACTGCAACCAAAAGTTTCCGGTAACTGTTGATCAGTCCTGCACACCGGCTTGGAGGAATTTTAGCCCATTCCTCCATACAGAACAGCTTCAACTCTGGGATGTTGGTGGGTTTCCTCATATGAACTGCTTGCTTCAGGTCCTTCCACAACATTTCGATTGGATTAAGGTCAGGACTTTGACTTGGCCATTCAAAAACATTAACTTTATTCTTCTTTAACCATTCTTTGGTAGAACAACTTGTGTGCTTAGGGTCGTTGTCTTGCTGCATGACCCACCTTCTCTTGAGATTCAGTTCATGGACAGATGTCCTGACAGTTTCCTTTAGAATTCACTGGTATAATTCAGAATTCATTGCTCCATCAATGATGGCAAGCCGTCCTGGCCCAGATGCAGCAAAACAGGCCCAAACCATGATACTACCACCACCATGTTTCACAGATGGGATAAGGTTCTTATGCTGGAATGCAGTGTTTACCTTTCTCCAAACATAACGCTTCTCATTTAAACCAAAAAGTTCTATTTTGGTCTAATCCATCCACAAAACATTTTTCTAATAGCCTTCTGGCTTGTCCACGTGATCTTTAGCAAACTGCAGACGAGCAGCAATGTTCTTTTTGGAGAGCAGTGGCTTTCTCCTTGCAACCCTGCCATACACACCATTGTTGTTCAGTGTTCTCCTCATGGTGGACTCATGAACATTAACATTAGCCAATGTGAGAGAGGCCTTCAGTTGCTTAGAAGTTACCCTGGGGTCCTTTGTGATCTCGCCGACTATTGCACGCCTTGCTCTTAGAGTGATCTTTGTTGATCGACCACTCCTGGGGAGGGGAACAATGGTCTTGAATTTCCTCCATTTGTACACAATCTGTCTGACTGTGGATTAGTGGAGTCCAAACTCTTTAGAGATGGTTTTGTAACTTTTTCCAGCCTGAAGAGCATCAACAACGCTTTTTCTGAGGTCCTCAGAAATCTCCTTTGTTCGTGCCATGATACACTTCCACAAACGTGTTGTGAAGATCAGACTTTGATAGATCCCTGTTCTTTAAATAAAGCAGGGTGCCCACTCACACCTGATTGTCATCCCATTGATTGAAAACACCTGACTCAAATTTCACCTTCAAATTAACTGCTAATCCTAGAGGTTCACATACTTTTGCCACTCACAGATATGTAATATTGGATCATTTTCCTCAATAAATAAATGACCAAGTATAATCTTTTTGTCTCATTTGTTTAACTGGGTTCTCTTTATCTACTTTTAGGACTTGTGTGAAAATCTGATGATGTTTTAGGTCATATTTATGCAGAAATATAGAAAATTCTAAAGGGTTCACAAACTTTCAAGCACCACTGTATATTCTAATTTTACTTTGTTAAACAACAACGTTTTTAAATCTGTTCATTATTAGTCTTAGATTATGTGGAGCTTGTGCAAAGTCCCTGAGTGTGAGCTGTTACTATCGAAACAATCACATATAAGAACAAGTGCATTAATAGAAACCATTCAAGTTAATTTAAGGCGTTCTTGTTACAGCCGTGACTACTGTCTGAGCCGTAATCAACTTCTGACCAATCAGATTCATGAATTCAGTCACGCAGTGGTATAAAAATATTAATCATTCTGGAGTTCACTGTATGATCATTTACTGGTCATTTATAATATGATAGGATATTTGTATGCAGTTCGGAGGATGTGAGGATGAGCAGGGGACAGAGGGAAACATTTTATCCTGTCGGTCCAAACAGGTGAAATAAAGGTCAACTCCATCCCTCTGTGTTGGAGAAATGGAAAGGTTTCTGAGATACAGGCCTTACAAAAGCTCTGCTTTACAAGGGGCCTCAATAGGCCATACAACACACACACACACACACACACACACCACGACTCATAATGCCCTTTGAAATCTATGTCCATTCATTGCATTGTCCATAATCACTTATCCTGTGCTGCATCACGGGCAAGCTGGAGCCTATCCCAGATGACTATGGGTGAGAAGTGGGGTACACCCTAGGCAAGTTGCCAAGTCATCACAGGGCCGACACATAGAGATAAACAACCATTCACACCTACAGTAAATTTAGAGCCACCAATTAACTTAACCTGATGTCTTTGTACTGTGGGGGAAACCGGAGCACCTGGAAGAAACCCATGCAGACACGGGGAGAACATGCAAACTCCACACAGAAAGGCCCTTGTCAGCCACTTGGCTTGAACCCAGAACCTTCTTGGTGTGAGGTGACAGTGCAAACCACTACACCGCCATGCTTCTGAAATCTGTCGTTTTTAAAACTAAATTCAAATTGAGAATCTGCACACCATCACAGTGTTGTAGTTGAGTCACTAAACTAAACCTCGAGTCCAAGTCAAGTCCAAGTCATTAAAAAAAATCTCAAGTCGAGTCCACTATTGATCAGAGTCAAGTCTGAGAACAAGACTCCAACTGCCCCATTTGACGGTGGCTGTTTCAGCGCCATTAACATTAGTTTGTTCCTGAACATGGCGTATGAACAGGTGAATGTGCTTCTCTTTATCAGGGAGTGTGAAGTATTCTGTCAGAGATGGTTGGGAGATGGATGTAAATGCAGAAGGTGTGTTTATTAATACAAGTGAAGACGGTAAACAATCCAGAACGGCAGGCAAAATCGTAAAATGGTGAAACAGGCAGTAAGTCGAGCGAGGCACAAACAGGCTATTGTAGACTCGGCAGAATCAAAGATGAGAAACAGGAAATCAGGGATCAGGAAACCAAGCAAGGAAATAAGGCTCGGTAATGTGTCAGCAACGCAGCTCAATACTTAGCAAATTGTGTTTTCACAGTTTTTATATAGGTGTGCTGATTGCGCCTTAATCCTGTGCAGGTGCGAGTCATTTATGGCACACATGCGCGAGAGTCAGTCTGATGCACATGCCAAGGCACGCAGGTGTGACACTCTTGCACAAAATTAGTACAAAAAATAATGTAGATATAAATATCTTATGCCAAATTATTATGGCATGTTACATAATATAAAGTAAAAAACAGAGTCCTCGTCTCCGATTTATGAGTCTGAATGCAGTTAATGCATAAGTCTGAGTGCAAGTCCAAGTCACAAGTCCTTAAAATTAGGGCATGAGTCAGACTTGAAGCCTGCACTATACTGTAAGCCTGCACCATCACCTCATCTCTTTTACTTTCAATTTATTGTCTTGTGTTCTGTTTATTGTTTTCACTGGACAGTGTCCATTTAGCATCTTGTACTTGTCTGACTGTTATGTTATTTATGGATAGAATAACAATAAATCTTTCTAATCTCTAATCTGATGTTTGTCATCATTAGACTCGTCTCTAGTTCTATCACAGGACAGTTAATCTGAACGTTATTGATGTACGGTATTTTATGGCATGTTGTTGAAAGATATACAAACGAAATTATTTAACATGCTGTGAGTCAGGCAGCACGATAGGTAGGGTAGTGGTTAGCACTGTCGCCTCACAGCAAGAAGGTTCTGGATTTGAGCCCAGCGGCCAATGGGGGCCTTTCTGTGTGGAGTTTGCATGTTCTCCCCATGTCTGCATAGGTTTACTCCAGGTGCTCCGTTTTCCCCCACAGTCCAAAGACATGCAGGTTAGGTTAACTGGTGACTCTAAATTGAGCGTAGGTGTGAATGTGAGTGTGAATGGTTGTTTGTCTGTATATGTCAGCCCTGTGATGAAGTGGTGACTTATCCAGGGTGTACCCCACCTTTCGCCCGTAGTCAGCTGGGATAGGCTCCAGCTTGCCCGTGACCCTGAACAGGATAAGCGGTTATAGACAGATGGATGTTACGAATCAGTCATTATGTTGGATCATAGATGGTTTATAGACTCTCTGCTTCATTGATCAGACAAAATGGATGCCAGATTTCACACAGGGACAGTTTCTGTTTTCCCATGTTTCTGGGAATTATATTTATTGACATATGCACACTCATTTCAATACTTCAGCTTAGTTCCGGAATGGTGGTGTAGTGGTTAGCGCTGTCGCCTCACAGCAAGAAGGTCCTGGGTTCGTGGCCGGCGAGGGCCTTTCTGTGCGGAGTTTGCATGTTGTCCGTGTGGGTTTCCTCCGGGTGCTCTGGTTTCCCCCACAGTCCAAAGACATGCAGGTTAGGTTAACTGGTGACTCTAAGGTGGTGTTTACATTAGACTGTATCCGTATCGTTTTCGTCGCGGATGCACTGTCCGTGCACATTAAAACGCCGGGAAACGACTCCACAGGCGGAACAGTTTGAATCCACCAGGGCCCACGTATTCAACCCAGTACGTATCTGATCCGGTGCTGTGTAAACATTGAGGAACGAGGATACGCAATGCTGAGCTCTAGCTGACGTCATCACTGGACAACGTCACTGTGACATCCACCTTCCTGATTCGCTGGCGTTGATCATGCCACGTTGGTCATGTGACGCGACTGCTGAAAAACGGCGCGGACTTCACTTCCTGCTATTTGTCCCGAATCACTGCTCGTGCGCTTCACTTGCGCGCTCTGTGAGCTGCGCAGGGCCGGAGTGCGCACCCTCCAGAGGGCACTCGCTGTTCAGGGCGGAGTGATTTGGAGCACAGGATGCCTGCGGAGCCGAGCGTATCCGTGTATTGGTGTTGCTGTGTGCACGCGAATCGTGTATTGTCGTTGCTGTGTGCACGCTAATCGTTTTAAAAACGTTAATCTGATGATCCGCTGATACGGTCTAATGTAAACACCACCTAAATTGACCGTAGGTGTGAATGTGAGTGTGAATGGTTGTCTGTGTCTATGTGTCAGCCCTGTGATGACCTGGCGACTTGTCCAGGGTGTACCCCGCCTTTCACCCGTAGTCAGCTGGGATAGGCTCCAGCTTGCCTGTGACCCTGTAGAACAGGATAAAGCGGCTAGAGATAATGAGACGAGTTCCGGAATGGATATTCCTATGATTTACAGACAGTGATGGGAATAACGGCGTTAGAAATAACGGCGTTACTAACGGCGTTACTTTTTTTAGTAACGAGTAATCTAACTAATTACTTTTTACATCGTTATAATGCCGTTCCCGTTACTTACAATAAAATACTATGCGTTACTTTATTAAAGCTGTTCTCATCTGGCACGCTGCTCATTCAGCCTTTCTTTACTCTGCTTTAGTGTGGGGCGGGGAGACACGAGACAACGGCACAGTAAGCCAATCAGAGTAGATTTGGACAACAGATGTAGGTAGGCCACGCCTACTGCACTACTGCGTGGTCTTTCAATCGGAAGACCCAGCGATGGCGAGCGGTCAGCCCAGCACTGCGCTTTCACATTGGAAATACAGCCATTACTTTTCATTACTTGAAATAAAAGGCAAGAGTGTTTACATGCAATGCACATTATGTCGAGGAACAAAGCGTTTGTCCTCGTCAGTGGCCAGTAATTAGTAACATAATTTTAATAACTACAAAAATATATTACATTTGATAGATGTCTTATCTCACATTGTCCCACAAAAATATTAATATAGTGTAGATAACATTACTAATTGGTTCTGTTAAGTGTCCATTTCAGTCATTAAACACATTTAACATTCACTTTTATTATGATTACACTAATTGAATTTGATTTTTTTTGAGGGGAACAAAATGTAACGGAATAATTACTTTCCCTGGTAATTAGTTACTTTCATGACAAAGTAACTCCGTTACTAACTCAGTTACTTTTTGGGAAAAGTAACTAGTAACTATAACTAATTACTTTTTGAAAGTAACGTGCCCAACACTGTTTACAGAACAGGTGTGTTCCGCTGTCCATCTGGAGCCCTGTTCTGTGATCTGTTACCTGTTTTCAGTTTGACCTTATGAAGCATTTTTCACCTTACAGCCCCCTCATTCTGCTGTTTACAATACAGTTGGAGAATAAAAAGCTCCTCACTCCTCTCCCCTTTAACTAACCATCTCATCTGAACACAATCAATGAACAGCGATAAAATATAACCTCAAATAGGAAAAAGTTGGTACTGAATATAGAAATTGAATTTAAAACTGAAAACAATGATTTTTAAACAATCTTTGACCTGTATTGCACTCAAAACAATACAACAGCACTTTAATTAATGTTTTACATCATGAGTTTTTTTTTTAAATAAGCACATAAAAGTTGGGACAGTCAAACATTTCCCACTTTATAATGTTCCCATTCTTCCTGTAAACAGGTCTTAAGGTGTGTAACACTAATATTTTTCATTTCTAAATTCTCCACACATTTTCTATTGGGGACAGAGGGGACACACCCTCTTCTTCCATAGCCACGTCTTTGTAATGTGCAGAATGTGGGTTTGCACTGTCTTGTTGAAATCTCCCTGGAAAAGATGCCGTCTTGAAGGCAGCATACATTGCTCCAAAATCTCAGTGTGCTTTTCTGTATTAATGCTCCATCACAGAAGTATAAGTTACCTTTGCCAAGGGCGCTGACACAACCCTGGCTTTTGGACTTGGTCCTGGTTACAGTCTGGATGGTCCTTTTGGTCCTGGTTACAATCTGGATGGTCCTTTTTATCTTTGGCCTGAAGCACACAGCATACATTTCTTCCTAAAAGGACCTGAAATACTGATTCTGACCACAATACATGTTTCCACTGTGTGATGGTCCATCCCAGATGCCTCCGAGCCCAGATAAGTTGATGGCGCTTCTGGACACAGTTAACGTAAGGCTTCCTTTTTGCACAGTAAAGTTTTAACTGGTGTTTGTGGATGTAACTCTGTATTGTAGCTTGATAAAGGCTTTCCAAAGTAATCCTGAGTCTATGTGGTTCTATCAGCTATAGATGGATGATGGTTTTTGATGCAGTGAGGGATCGGAAATCATGGGGGTTCAGATTAGGCTTGAGCCCTTTGTCCTTTACACACTGAAATTCCTCCAGATTCCTTGAATTGTTTAATGATATTACACACTGTAGAGGGTGAAATATCCAAATCCAAATCCCTTCCTATCTTTCTTTGAGCAACATTTTTTTTTTTTTTTTTTAACATTTCAATAATTTTCTAATGCATTTATTGACAAACTGGTGATCCTCTACCCATCTTTGCTCCTCAAAGATGAGGCCTTTCCTGGATACTGATTTTGTACCAAATCATGATTGCAGTAACCTGTTTGACATCATTATTTAATTGTTTTACCTCATTACTAGCCCTAAATTGCCCCGTCCCAACTTTTTTTTTCTGATTTGGGGTTGTAGATATGCATTCGGAAATGCTGAATATTTTAAAAGGATAGCCCTAATAATAATAATATTTCAATCAGAGCAGAAGAACATACTATAAGGGGCTTGAGAAAGAGAAACAAAAATTCAGTTGGAAGAATAAATAAATATCTAGATTTTTGTTTTGTTTGTGGAAAGCAACATAATGTTATTAGGAGCATTAGCCAATCACAGTGATGTATGGTGTTTTTGATTGGGCAGTATAGCAACAGGTTGAGTTTTGTAAGCTCTGGAGAGATGAGAGAAATTATGCCGAGACCTTGAGTCAGAATAAATTCCACCGCCTCACTTTCAGATCATTCAGGGGAAAAAAAATTGTCTGTGATAAAGCAGCAGAAAATGAAAAGTTTGCTACTTGCAGGTGGAACAGGGCTATGGCATTCAATCTGGTCTGACCTGATCTCAGAATCCCCTCACCGTCCCCACTAATGTCTAACCATCTTCTCTCCTTGTGAGCTTTGCCCACACTTCACACGATAACCCAGTTCAGATTCCTTTGAGTAATCCAGAAGGATTGATCAGTGGTTATTGATGGAGCTGCTAGCTGGGGTGGAGGTCACACTGTCCTCAACCTGGTTAGACAAACTTTACCTCACCTATTTAGCATATTGTCCAAGAGACATCTGCTAATATAAGCAAAAGCATATGAAGCCCAGAAGCTTAAACCCTTTGAGTCATATTGTGAAACCGTGAGCCCTTCATCTCCCTGTGGGCAAATAGATCAGTTTATAAGGTGAGTGCAGAGACAAAGAAGGTTCTGCAGATGTGCAACAAAGCCAGACCACAGGGACGAATGGCGGAACTACTCCATCTGTTGTTGGCTAGGTTTTACAGCAAACACAAATGATGTCCATGGCTAGTTTGAAGTGCTTCTGTACCACTGCAGTATGCTATTGACTCATGAAAGGCTTATGTAACCTGCTTTGGCCTTGGTGTAGTGCAGCAGGAGGCTGTGTGTCAAACGGCATTTGTGTGCTTCATGGGATTTATTTGCACACACTGCTGTTCTCAAAAACAGTATTGCGATCTCTAACGATAGCATATGGTGGTGAATAAGTGCCGTGTGGCACACAGAGTGTGAGTAGGAGGATTCACATTGGATCGTGACATTTTCGGTTTGTGTGCATGCGGATGGATCGAAGTGTTGAATAAACAGACTCCCAGTGTGTGTGTGTGTGTGTGTGTGTGTGTGTGTGTGTATTTTGAACTAAATTCTCCCACATTGGTGTCTGAACCATTTTCTCTCAGAATAAAGACAGAAAGCAGCAAACCAATTAAAAAAAAAGTCCAATCTGTATGGCTCACTCAATCTACATAAAAGATTAATGGCTAAAAATAAAATATTAATCACACTGATTTACTGGATTCTGCTTTGTTCTGTTCAGTTTGCTTTGTAATAAGGTCAGGAAACCCCATCAGGTGAACTTGGCAGGACATTTTTGAAGTGATGAACAGCAGGTCTCCTGCACGTTGGAGGTTATGACTTTCACAAAATATTGTTTCTCCTGCACTAAGCCTCCTTAAGCCCCCCTGTTTAAAACCTCTTTTAGCATTGCAGTAAACTCACGGTATAGCACACATCTGCTGTGTAATAGAGGACACGCTCGGTTGTTGTAATTGCGCTTGTGTGGCTGGGGTGTGTGTCATCAGCATCCTAAAACATGCATTTTCACTCAAACATTAAAATGGGATGAATTAAACATTCCATTGAACATGTCTCACAACTGAAATGTTTATGAATTCATTTCATAGTGTTTTGAACATCAGCTAAACCTCGTAATTATTTCCATTCGGAGGTAAAAGCGCAAGGACGACACTTCCCTTCCAGCACCAATGACACGTCTTTGACATGAAAATGACAAGCCTGTATGAAAGCCAGATGACTTTTTGAGACGAATGCACTGTAAACATGTAGTGCCTTTGCTTTTCAGACGTTATTTATAAATGTGTCAAATAGGGCAGAAAAGCCAATTATCCAATGCAAACTTCTCACCATCTGTAACTGGGGAACAGTTTTAATTAAAGATATCGCAGAATGCACCCATTAGAAATGAGCTATAGCCTTGGTAGCACACAGGGCTGGAAACTATTCACAATACATAAAGAACTGATAATCAAATCATTATAGATTAATAGACCAAGTGCTGATCTCCCAGCATTAAAAGGAAGCTGGATAATTTAATTATAGTGCATATCAGACAAGCCAGTTAATTCACTTGCATGTGCGAGTCGGGGAAGACCAACAGATCTGTGCAAAGTTCCTCTCCTCAAACTTCTCAGACATGTTCAACATCGATCATTTTGGGATTCAGAATAAACATTTTAAAGTCATATGTACAGGAAGCAGATGTCAAAAGACCACTCTAATGTCACGGTGTTCATTAAACATACGCTATATGGCCAAATGTTTGTGGACACCTGAATATCACACCATCACACCAATATGAATAGATGACTTGCAACCATGTGATCAAAACGTGCTACATCATGAGCGTCGGCCATGATGGTGGATATACAAAGCAACTCAGATGGCAGCTGCTGAAAGCATGTCTGTAAACAATGCTGAATTTTCTCAGTATTATTACAATTTGAACGGTTGAGCAAAGATTCTATACAAAGAGAAGATAGGCATGTGTGGTTTTGACCCATATTATTTAAAAAAGTCAGACTTTTCTGAAGATAAGATGCTTCTTCCGACCATCGAGTACCCAGATATCATGTTCTGAAGATATCAAGTCTGACCATGAATGAAATATAGCCCATTTTTTTAGTGGGTGCCCAGTCTGGATTGTTTCTATCATATAATTTTGCTGGTGCTCCTAGAAGTGAAATGGTAATACATGTGTTAAAAGTGACCCCTCACCGAATCCAGGGACACATGTCGGCCGAAACGAATCCGAGATAATCGCAAAAGAAGCATTTTTTCTGAAATTTGTGATTTTTGTTTTTTTCCATCATGTGCAAGTTGAGATCTTGAAGAATGCAATCAGTATTTCAGATAATAGATTGTTTTGTTGGAAAAGCATACATTTTTTGTTGCAAATTGTCTCATTTTTGTCAGGACTGTAGCCTGCTGGGGGGTGTGAGTAAATTACCATATGGGCCATTCACATGATGATTTAAGTCTTTTTTTTTTTCGCGAATCAGCTGTATGATACGAGCTGAGCGCATGGCTACTTAAGCTGCATACAGGTGTGTGATTTCACTATGGAATGAGCAAGTTAAACAGAGCGCAGAGGAGCTGAAACACCGCGAAGCAAACAGACGCACGGTATTTACATTGGAGATAACCATTTCTAGCAAAAAAAACCGCAACCTCGTTTTCCAGATTGAATGGAATACTTGAATGATCGGATGATACACGGACCGTTCTAGAACTACATTCCATCGGAGGCATTGGTGTGTGCAAGGCGCTGTTTCTCTTTCTGATGGGGTAAGTTTATTAATCTAAGGCTGTGTGGTTATTTTTGCATGTAACAGAGAGTGTTGTGGTTTGGTTAAGCCTAGGTCACAACCGGACGTACGATTTTTTGGCCGTGTGATTTTTGGCGTTTCCCAAATCGCTGCGGGTTTTTTTTGTTCACGGAGAAAGACGCGCTTTGGCCGTAAGTTTGTCTTGCAACCTGAAAAAAACGTAAGCGCCCTTAGAGTTTGTTTGACATAACAACGAACCTCTGCGGCCGGTCTGCGGCTCGAAAATCAGCACGTCACACGCGCACTCTCGTGCGTTTCATGCACGCCCTCCGTGCGTTTCTTGCGTTTTTTGCATGTAGACCGGCCGTAGGAGCACGTACGGCCGGTTGTGACCGAGGCTTTACATGAAACTAGCGTTGTGTTAGTTGTGTCATCATTGTGCTATCTTTCTTTCTTACGGTGTGAGTAATTTTTAAACCACAAAACGTTAAAGTATACTTTAGGACTTATTTTTGTACTTCATAATTGTTTTGGGCATACTTTGCATGGAAGGAAAATTGACGTGGTGATCTTTGTTTACATGAAAGTAGCATCGTGCTAGCTAGTAGGGGGTAGGGCTTTCCTTAATGTCATGCAGATGAGCACCATTATGTGCCCGCCCTACACCCAGAGTAACTGAGATGGAAAACTTTGAGGGCGATTTTCTCCCTTTTCTGTTTTAAGAAGTATACACTTTCAAAAGGCCACACATTCTTCAAATATTGTCAGATCTCCACATGGAAGGCATCATTGGAAAGCTTAGAAACTGTACTTTCTGAATCTGTCAATAACTCAAAATGCCCCCGGGCAGACATGTGTCCCTGAATTCTGTTTTCTTATAACAATGACCGAGTGAACCACGACAAGAGAACGATCATTTTATAGCAAAATTCTAGCAACACGAAATAAAATTCTTCCATGATATTATTGAGAAAGCTTTTGAATCTCACCTGAAATAAAATGATTACAGCAAACACAAGCTGTTTTGGTTTTAGCCTCTATTACAGTGGAGGAAATAATTATTTGATCCCTTGCTGATTTTGTAAGTTTGCGCACTGGCAAAGATATGAACAGTCTATAATTTTAAGGGTAGGTTTATTTTAACAGTGAGAGAATATCAAAAAGAAAATCCAGATAATCACATTTTATAAAATATATAAATTGATTTGCATTTCGTTGCGTGAAATAGGTATTTGATCCCCTACCAACCATTAAGAGTTCTGGCTCCTACAGACCAGTTAGACACTCCTAATCAACTCGTTACCTGCATTAAAGACAGCTGTCTTAAATTGACACCTGTATAAAAGACACCTGTCCACAGAATCAATCAGACTCCAACCTCTCCAACATGGGCAAGACCAAAGAGCTGTCTAAGGATGCCAGGGAGAAGATTGTAGAGCTGCACAAGGCTGGACTGGGCTACAAAGCCATAAGCAAGAAGCTGGGTGAGAAGGAGACAACTGTTGGTGCAATAGTTCGAAAATGGAAGAAATACAAAATGACCATCAATCGACCTCGGTCTGGGGCCCCACGCAAGATCTCACCTCGTAGGGTATCAATGATCACGAGAAAGGTGAGAGATCAGCCTAGAACTACACGGGAGGAGCTTGTTAATGATCTTAAGGCAGCTGGGACCACAGTCACCAAGAAAACCATTGGTAACACATTACGCCATAATGGATTAAAATCCTGCAGTGCCTGCAAGGTCCCCCTGCTCAAGAAGGCACATGTTCAGGCCTGTCTGAAGTTTGCCAATGAACACCTGAATGATTCTGAGAGTGATTGGAAGAAGGTGCTGTGGTCAGATGAGACCAAATTCGAGCTCTTTGGCATTAACTCAACTCACTGTGTTTGGAGGAAGAAAAATGCTGACTATGACCCGAAGAACACCATCCCCACTGTCAAGCATGGAGGTGGAAACATTATGCTTTGTGGGTGTTTCTCTGCTAAGGGCACAGGACTACTTCACCGCATCAACGGAAGAATGGACGCGGCCATGTACCGTAAAATCCTGAGTGACAACCTCCTTCCCTCTGCCAGGACACTGAAAATGGGTCGTGGATGGGTCTTCCAGCACGTCAATGACCCAAAACATACAGCCAAGGCAACAAAGGAGTGGCTCAAGAAGAAGCACATTAAGGTCATGGAGTGGCCTAGCCAGTCTCCGGACCTTAATCCCATAGAAAAGCTATGGAGGGAGCTGAAGCTCCGAGTTGTGAAGCGACAGCCTCAAAACCTTAATGATCTAGAGATGATCTGCAAAGAGGAGTGGACCAAAATTCCTCCAGACATGTGCCAAACCTGGTCATCAACTACAAGAAACGTCTGACCGCTGTGCTTGCCAACAAGGGTTTTGCCACCAAATACTAAGTCTTGTTTGCTATAGGGTTCAAATACTTATTTCACTCAAAGAAATGCAAATCAGTTTGTATCTTTTATATGAAATTATTTTCTGGATTTTCTTTTTGATGTTTTGTCTCTCACAGTTAAAATAAACCTACCATTAAAATTATAGAATGTTCATTTCTTTGTCAGTGGACAAACTTACAAAATCAGCAAGGGCTCAAATAATTATTTCCTCCACTGTAATAAAGGCTAGATGTTGTTCAGCCGTGCTCGTCTCCTCTCTGTACCAAGCTTCAGGGTTTCCTCGCCCTCTTTCCGAATCACGGATGGAATTCTAAAAAGTCAGAACATGGCACGGTCATGAGTACTGTTGTGACCATAACCATATGCAGCTCAAAGATATGGCATAACTAAAAGAATGCTTAAAGCAGTGGAAAGACAAAGAGAGTTGTGCACGCTTGACTATGTTTTGTATGGAATGTCTCTTGATCCCACATTCGTATATCCGCCAACATGGCTGACGTCCGAGTTTCTATTTTGCTTTGACGTCACTTGCAAGTCAAAGATTCAGAAGCACTCAGTTGTATAGAATGTCTCTGTATGATGGAGCTTTACAGTTTCCCTTCACTGGAACTGAGAGTCCAAACCTGTTCCATCAGGACAATAATCCTATGCACAAAGTGAGCTCCATGAAGACATGGTGTGTGAAGGTTGGAGTGAAGAACTCGAGCATCCTGCTCAGAGCCCTGACTGAACTCAACCCTACTGAACACCTTTGGGATGAACTGGATCTGGAACCTCAACATCCCAACATCAGGGTCTGATCTCACTAACGAACACAAATCCCCACAGCCACGGCCCAAAATCTAGTGGAAAGCCTATATACACTCAATGGCCACTTTACTAGGAACACTCCTCCATTCACCTGCTGTTTGATGCCCTTCTCTAATCAGCCGATCCCTCGACAGCAGCACAATGCATCAAATCATGCAGATACAAATCAAGAGCTTCAGTTAATGTTCACAGTGTTCAAACATCAGAATGGGAAAAATTGTGATCTCAAGTGTGACTTTCTTTCACTGTGGCATGGGTGTTGGCTTGAGCCAGATGGACTGGTTTGAGTATTTCCAAGCCTGCTGATCTCCTGGGGTTTTCACACACAACAGTCTCTAGAGTGTACACAGAATGGTGCAAAAAAAAAAAAATCAAGTGAGTGAGCGAGCAACAGTTCTGTGGGTGGAAACAAATGCCTTGTTGATAAGAGAGGTCAGAGGAAAATGGCCAGATTGTTTTGAGCTTTTTGCCAGGAAGGTTATAGTAACTCATATAATCACTCTTTACAACTGTGGTGAGCAGAAAAGCATCTCAGCATGCAACAGCAGAAGATCACATTGGGTTCCACTCCTGCAGCCAAGAACAGGGATCGTAGACTCAACAAGTTCCTATTAACATGGCTGGGAGTGTATATTTACACACAATGATGAGATATAACATCCAATAAAAGAAGGATAAATGTTAGCACCAAAATAATCTCATCCAGTGACAACCTACTGGAGCCATGTTGGCACAATGGAAATGCAGTGACTGCGGGCTTATTTGTCTATCTCGCATTGGGCTGGTCATCCACCATAAAACACATAATTAGCCAGTCACTCTTCCAATGGCGAGATCTGTCTTCAGAGACAACTCAATCCACCTGCCTAATATTTTGTAGGTCCTCCTTGTGCCACCAAAACAGCTTGGACCCTTCGAGGCTGAGACTCCACAAGACCTAGGTGTCTTGTAAATTGTGAGGTAGAGCCTTCATGGATCAGAACTGTTTGCCCAGCATAGCACACCAATGCTTGGATTTGAGATCTCAGGAATTTGGAGGCCAATACCTTGAACTCTTTATCATGTTCCTCAAATCATTCTTGAACAATTTTTGGAGGGTGTCAGGGAGCATTATCCTGCTGAAAGAGGAAACATTGCCATAAACGGATGAATTTGGTTCATGGTACTTGGATTAGGTAGGCGGTACTGTGTGCTATAACACTTTTTCTGTTTTAGCCAGCATTAACGTTTTCAGTCATTTGTGCTGCAGGATCTCTTCTATGGGATTGAGCCATGTGGGCTAGCCTTCTTGCCCCATGCGAATCAATGAGCCTTTGACACCCATGACCCTGTCACCGGTTCACCAGTTGTCCTTTGGATCCTTGGACCACTTTTGGTAGGTGTTAACCATTGCATACCAGGAACACCCCAGAAGATGTGCCATTTTGGAGATGCTCAGACCTAGTCATCTCGCCATCACAATTTGTCAAAGTTGCTCAGATCCATACATTTGCCCATTTTTCCTGCTTCCAACACATCAACTTCAAGAACTGACTGTTCTCTTGCTGCCTAATATATCCCACCCCTTAACAGGTGCCACTGTAATGAGATAACGTGTGTGTGTGTGTGTGTGTGTGTGTGTGTGTGTGTGTGTGTGTGTGTGTGTGTGTGTGTGAAAACATCTCCACAGTAATTTGTGCAACACTGGTATCCTGGAGGATTGAGTCTGTCATCAGAAATAAAGGTGGACAGCGAAGTATTAAAAAAAACCAAACTAAAGATTTGAATCTCAGTAATGAAAGATGTCCTGGTTTTTGTTACTAATTGAGTTCCTGCTGTGGGGCCTGTATTTCTATTGTAGTCAATCTGAACTGTTAGTTTTAAATTTTACAGCAGAGCAAATGTCCTACTGTTCAACTGAGAAGTAATGGAATTACTGTCAGGTGATCGGATTTTGAATCATTTGATGTTTACCGTAAGTAATGCTCACTGCTCACTTCTGCTGTATATATTGTGTGTTGAACTGATGATTTCTCATCTGAAGTGTGGCATTGCTGAACTGGCATGACACAGAGGATGGTTACGATGGTTATCAGCAGGTGGGGCTGTTCTCACAGATCTGCTCTCTTCAGGTTAAATCCTATCAGTTTCCTCTCTGCAACATGCTGCAATGCTGATGTCTTGCTGTGCAACCAGGGCAGAAGCTTTGAAGCAGGAAGCAGATGAGAGACAAAACACAGCAGTTGGACATTAAAAAGGCCCTCTGTCAATCTGCCTTTTGAAATCATTTCTATGTGTCTCAGTGAGAGAAATAAAAAATCAACCACTGACCGAACAGAACACAATAATCTCAGAATTCGTTTGCACATAATTTTTATTTAAATGTCATCTCATCTCATTATCTGTAGCCGCTTTATCCTGTTCTACAGGGTCGCAGGCAAGCTGGAGCCTATCCCAGCTGACTACGGGCGAAAGGCGGGGTACACCCTGGACAAGTCGCCAGGTCATCACAGGGCTGATACATAGACACAGACAACCATTCACACTCACATTCACACCTACGGTCAATTTAGAGCCACCAGTTAACCTAACCTGCATGTCTTTGGACTGTGGGGGAAACCGGAGCACCCGGAGGAAACCCACGCGGACATGGGGAGAACATGCAAACTCCACACAGAAAGGCCCTCGCCAGCCACGGGGCTCGAACCTGGACCTTCTTGCTGTGAGGTGACAGCGCTAACCACTACACCACCATGCCACCATTTTTATTTAAATGACCCCCCCCCCCAAAATCAATCAAATTTCTATCTATCTATCTATCTATCTATCTATCTATCTATCTATCTATCTATCTATCTATCTATCTATCTATCTATCTATCTATCCACAAAACTAAGTGGATATATTGTAAAGTCTACACACCCCTGTTACAATGTCAAGTTTTGTGATGTTAAAAAAATGAAACCGAGATAAATAATGTTGGATCTTTTTCCACTTTTAAGGTTGTATGGCATTCAACAAAGTGAAAAACAAATTGCTTTTATTTTAAATAAAACAAAAATAATTTACATTAACCTATTGGCATAAATTAAACACTTTCATACACATCATATACTTTCTGTATTTTTATCTACTCACAATGGTGTTGACTGTGTGTATAGTGGAGTTATGTGTGTTTTGTTGTATTTTGTATTGTCTATATTGTATTGTCTATATTGTCTATTATGTTTGTATGTTGTCCTGTGTTTATTTGTAATTGTGCCCTGCCAGGGGGACTGCAGATGTAAATTAGCCAAAGGCTAACTCTGGTACAGTGCATCAGATGGAAACATTTATGGTAAAAACTGTACATGGTCCCCTACAAATAATAATAATAATAATAATAATAATAATAATAATAATAAAATGGACACATCCTTTAATAATGTGCTCAGAATTAACCAATCACATTTAGTCACATGTTCAAGTAATTATTATGCACCTGTCATCAGTGAAATGAGTCAGATATCCCAGAATAAAGCTCAGATATCCCAGAGTAAGGCTCAAGTATCCCAGATTAAATATTAGGTATCCCAGAGTAAAGCTCAGATATCACAGATTCAAGATCAGATATCACAGATTAAAGCTCAGATATCACATATTAAAGATCAGATATCCCAAATTAAAGATCCCAGATTAAACCTCAGATATACTAGATTAAAGATCAGATACCCCATATGAATGATCTTAATGATCACAGATTAAAGGTCACAGATTAAAGAGCAGATATCCCAGATTAAAGATCAGATATCACAGATTAAAGATCACAGATTAAAGCTCAGATATCCCAGATAAAAACTCAGATATCCCAGATTAAAGATCAGATATCACAGATTAAAGATAGGTATTGCATATTAAAGATCAGATATCACAGATTAAAGATCACAGATTAAAGAGCAAATATCCCAGATTAAAGGTCAGATATCACAAATTAAAGCTCAGATATCCCAGATTAAAGATCAGATATCCCAGATTAAAGCTCAGATATCACATAATATCCCACTGGGGTCTGACAGTATTTTCTGGCACTCTAATGATTTTGGCATTCTCTGATTTTGTTGTCAATTTCAACAAATCTAAGCAGTATTTTCAAAGTCATATGACTTTTTCATATTCAGCACAAGTTCAGCCACAATAATATCTCTGAAGTATGTATGTCATGATTGTACTTTAAAAAAAAAAACAGATAAATGAAGATGTTGTAAAAATGCAGTTTTAGAACTGTGTTGGAATGTGTGAAAAAAACATGACTTTACCCATTGTGTTGAACCATTTTGGTCACTTGAGGTGATTCTGTTCAGTCTTTGGAATGGATAAAGCAAAAAAAATCTCCTCCATTAATTTGGACAATTAACTGGCCATAAAAAAAAAAAAAAATGTATGTCCTATTGGTTTGGGATAAAGGGTTGGCAGTGGGATGGGTATTCAATGAGAAGAGTAAAAAATTTCCATTCGTTCGATGAGAAGAGTGAAAACAAGTCCCAATGGATAAGGTCATGTTTTTTCACACATTCCAATACAGTTCTAAAACTGCTTTTTTACAGCAGCTTCATTTATCTGGTATTTGACTTTATTTTGGTATTTGACTATTCAGTGTGTCTTGATTTTACTATTTTACTCAGTTCAGAGCCACAACCAACTTTGTTACTCTGTTACACAATTACTCTGTAATTTTGCTCCCACCCCAACTCCAAATTTTACTCTCTAAACTCAAAATAGAGCAAAATTAACTATTTTTGAGGAAAATACTTTTAGCTCTGGAAAAACTGCTCAGTCATTTTTCCTGTGTGTGCACTACAGCACGCACATATCAACCGATCTGCTCATCAGAAATAGAAGAAATATTTACACTTACTTGAGATGATATTTGCCTGGATCTAGTCAAAGTAAACAAACAAACAAAAAAAAATGGCATCGCTCATCAGTGTCGCAGTTCTCAAGATTGAACCGAATTGCTGTCCTGAATCATGAACTCAATCGTGAATTGAATCGCTGTCCTGAAATTTAATTGCTGTCCTAAAACTGAATCACTGTCCTGAATCATCCGAAGCGCATAAAATCCATGTGCCATCTTGGAACAAGTTTTACCTCCAAATAGCCTAAACTATGTCTGACATATTTTATCCTGTTTACAGTGGACATTCCCACGGTGAAAGAGAAACCAATCGAAATCGAAAGAGTGAAAGTGATTATCATGCTGTTACCATGGGAACAGTCTTTTATGAATGCATAAGTGGGCACTCAGTGCTCTGACTCCAGTGTGACTGAGGAAGGTGACAAGTTTTATGTTCCATCTAATTTAGGTAATTTAAAAACTATAATATTATTTAGCAGTGGGCACATAGGAAAGTGTAATGTAAGTATAAAGTTTCTGTCAATATGTTTATCATGCTTAGATGATAAGAACTCACAAAGATATTTATCTCAATACATGACCTACTCATTCTAAACCTGCCGAGCTTCACTGGCAAAGCTCTCAACCCCAGAAGGTTAAAGCTCAGATATCCCATATTAAAGATCACAGATCAAAGCTCAGATATCCCAGATTAAAGAACAGATATCATAGATTAAAGATCACAGATTAAAGATCAGATATCCCAGATTAAAGCTCATATATCCCAGATTAAAGATCTGATATCCCAGATTAAATATCAGACATCACAGATTACAGATCAGATATCACAGATTAAAGCTCAGATATCACAGATTAAAGCGCAGATATCCCAGATTAAAGATCGGCTAACACAGATTAAATCTCAGATATCACATATTAAAGATCAGATATCCTAGATTAAAGAGCAAATATCCCAGATTAAAGATCAGATATCACAGATCAGATATCACAGATTAAAGATCAGATATCACAGATCAGTTATCCCATATTAAAGATCACATGTCCCAGATTAAAACTCAGATATCACAGATTAAAGATCACAGATTAAAGATCAGATATCCCAGATTAAAGATCACATATCCCAGATTAAAGATCAGTGGTTTCTGAAGGATGTGTGTGTCCTGTGATGTACTTGCATCCCATCAAGGGTGTGTTACCACTTTACCCCCATGTTGCCAGATTAGGTCAGTGGTTTAAAGTGAAGATGAAGAAGTGAATGAAAATGAGATCAGAGATCAGACATCAGACAAAACTTTATTTATCCCCGAAGGGCAATTAGATAAGAAGGGCAATGTGATAAGAAAAGACGAGACTGACTGGTACATTTTTAACCAGCTGATAATTATCCAGAAATGGGACATTCATTTGGGATCATTACTATTTGTCTGAAGGACAGACTGTCCAAGCAATGGCTTTCTGATTACATGAAGTGTCCTCAAACACTCACTGAGTGTACTGTCTCCAGAAGAAGCTCTCTCTTTGAGGCTGGGGAAAGTCCATCACTCATCCCATTGTGGGACACTAATGATATAACACAGTGCCAGAGGAGCTTGGCTTCCTATTATGGTGTACATTAAATATGAAATATGCCTCTGCCTCACTCCATATAAATTAGTGGAATAAACTGTTGGAATTGTACCACTGAAATTATAGACACTCTGTGTGAAAGATTACGCTCTCTTTATTTTACCCACTTTCAAAGGTTTCAGATAGTTGTAATTTCTTGCCACTTAATCAAACCTTATTGCTCTTTCTATTTTGCTCTTTTTTTCCCCTCTCAGGTGGGGTGTGTATCGCTCAGTCTCTAAAGATCCCACGGGAACCAAGGCCGGGAGAATTTGACAAAATAATCATGCGGTTGCTGGAGACCCCCAACGCCCGTGCAATCATCATGTTTGCAAATGAGGATGACATCAGGTGTGATTCTTTCTCCAAATATATATTGACACTACAGAGAGAGAGAGAGAGAGAGATGGTTCTCCAAAAGTGTACACAGAGCAAAAGAGAGAGAATGGAAGAGGAGCAGAAAATTACACAAACCCTCTATAAATGGCTGCATGTATCTGGTGTATTAAAGTGTCCATAGGTACAAGGTGAAGTAAGATCTAAGCTAAAATAAAAGAATTAAGTGAAGTCTTTCTTCGCTTGGAGGCAGGAAACACTCTCATTTCTCATTTGTTGTTTTTCTTTCATTTCTTTTTTCCCCCATTTGCCCTGTGGTGCCCTTCTGATGTGTTTCTGTAACTCAGTGCTGCAGGTGAAGCTCTGTGGCGCTTTATTAGGTGCTTTCATGAGCGAAGCTGATAGAGATATGGTTCTCGGACTAACCAGTGTTTGGGAGATTACATATGATATTTTTATTTGCAGCAATTGTTTCTCATGGCTGGTGTATTTTCATTTGCAGACGAGTCCTGGATGCTGCTAAAAGGAACAACCAAACAGGGCACTTCCTGTGGATTGGTTCAGACAGTTGGGGCTCCAAGATCTCACCAGTGATCCAGCAGGAGCAGGTGGCTGAGGGTGCAATCACCATCTTACCAAAACGAGCTTCAGTCGACGGTAATGCTGATGTTCTTTGAAGGATGCACAGGTTCATGTCTATGTGGGAAAACACTACTGGAGGAAACAGTTCAAAACAAGTTTCAGAGGTTCCTACAGCCTCAACTCTCAAATCTTTTTCAAGAACAGTCCCAGTTCTGGTTGTCATGGATCTCAGATTTACAAAAAGCTGTATCTTTTCTCCCACTGGCTTAAAACTGATTGAAAAAAAAAGTGATTTTTTTTTTCTTTTGTTGACCTTGATAAGTCAGACATATTGTGTCCAATATTTTTAAATACTTAGAGTTCAGACAATTGGTCTACTGACAGTGGAAAATAGTGATAAATTGATCAAAAAGGTATTTTATTTTTCCATCCATTATCTGTAACCGCTTATCCTCTACAGGGTTGCAGGCAAGCTGGAGCCTATCCCAGCTGACTATGGGCAAGAGGCAGGGTACACCCTGGACAAGTCGCCAGGTCAGCACAGGGCTGAGACATCAAGACAAACAACCATTCACACTCACACCTACGGTCAATTTAGAGCCACCAATTAACCTAACCTGCATGTCTTTGGACTGTGAGGGAAACCAGAGCACCTGAAGGAAGCCCACACAGACAACATGCAAACTCCACACAGAAAGGCCCCCGTCAGCCACTAGGCTCGAACCCTGAACCTTCTTGCTATGAGGCAACAGTGCTAACCACTACACCACCGTGCTGCCCTGTATTTTATGTTTTTTTTTTTAAATATAATTATAGTGTGTTGGTTGAAATTCTTTAGTGTCTTTCTGATTGAAAATTCATTATCCTCCTCCAGGTCATTGGAAAAGTCTTCTCTCAGAGCTCATTGGGATTCCTCAAAACAATGCATTGCTCATTTGGCCAAAACCTTCATTTAGGCAGGGCATGACTCCAAACGATAAACCATTTCCTGCATTAATGAGGCACAATAATGCTTTGTTTATATGCTCCTCACCTTCCTGCAGTAATAACCTTGCCAAGAAAACAGACAGCGCTGTGTGTGGTTACAGACTGTGAAGTGGGAAACCTTGCCCTATTCTCTGTATGTTTAAATATATTTCTGAATAGTTTCTGAATCTTTTTAATATCTTTTTGGTTATAGTGCTTTGGTGTGTATACAGTGGTGCTTGAATTTTTGTGAACCCTTTAGAATTTTCTATATTTCTGCATAAATATGACCTAAAACATCATCAGATTTTCACACAAGTCCTAAAAGTAGATAAAGAGAACCCAGTTACACAAATGAGACAAAAATATTATACTTGGTCATTTATTTATTGAGGAAAATGATCCAATATTACATATCTGTGAGTGGCAAAAGTATGTGAACCTCGAGGATTGGCAGTTAATTTGAAGGTGAAATTAGAGTCAGGTGTTTTCAATCAATGGGATGACAATCAGGTGTGAGTGGGCACCCTGTTTTATTTAAAGAACAGGGATCTATCAAAGTCTGATCTTCACAACACATGTTTGTGGAAATGTATCATGGCACAAATGAAGGAGATTTCTGAGGACCTCATAAAAAGTGTTGTTGATGCTCATCAGGCTGGAAAAGGTTACAAAACCATCTCTAAAGAGTTTGGACTCCACCAATCCACAGTCAGACAGATTGTGTACAAATGGAGGAAATTCAAGACCATTGTTACCCTCCCCAGGAGTGGTCGACCAACAAAGGTCACTTCAAGAGCAAGGCGTGTAATAGTCAGTGAGGTCACAAAGGACCCCAGGGTAACTTCTAAGCAACTGAAGGTGTTTCTCACATTGGCTAATGTTAATGGTCATGAGTCTACCATCAGGAGAACATTGAACAACAATGATGTGTGTGTCAGGGTTGCAAGGAGAACGCCACTGCTCTCGAAAAAGAACATTGCTGCTTGTCTGCAGTTTGCTAAAGATCATGTGGGCAAGCCAGAAGGCTTTTGGAAATATGTTTTGTGGACAGATGAGACCAAAATAGAACTTGTTGGCTTAAATGAGAAGCGTTATATTTGAAGAAAGGAAAACACTGCATTCCAGCATAAGAACCTTATCCCATCTGTGAAACATGGTGGTGGTAGTATCATGGTTTGGGCCTGTTTTGCTGCATCTGGGCCAGGACAGCTTGCCATCATTGATGGAACAATGAATTCTGAATTATACCAGCGAATTCTAAAGGAAAATGTCAGGACATCTGTCCATGAACTGAATCTCAAGAGAAGGTGGGTCATGCAGCAAGACAACGACTCTAAGCACACAGGTTGTTCTACCAAAGAATGGTTAAAGAAGAATAAAGTTATTGTTTTGGAATGGCCAAGTCAAAGTCCTGACCTTAATCCAATCGAAATATTGTGGAAGGACCTGAAGCAAGCAGTTCATGTGAGGAAACCCACCAACATCCCAGAGTTGAAGCTGTTCTGTATGGAGGAATGGGCGAAAATTCCTCCAAGCCGGTGTGCAGGACTGATCAACAGTTACCGCAAATGTTTAGTTGCAGTTATTGCTGCACAAGGGGGTCACACCAGATACTGAAAGCCAAGGTTTCAGTAAATACTGTAATACTTTTGCCACTTACAGATATGTAACACTGGATAAATGGCCAAGTATAATATTTTTGTCTCATGTGTTTAACTGGGTTCTTTTTATCTACTTTTAGGACTTGTGTGAAAATCTGATGATGTTTTAGGTCATATTTATGCAGAAATCTAGAAAATTCTAAAGGGTTCATGAACTTTCAAGCACCACTGTATGGCCAAGTTTACATTAGACCGTATCTGTCTCGTTTTCTTTGCGGATGCACTGTCCGTTTACATTAAAACGCCGGGAAACGGGAATCCGCCAGGGTCCACGTATTCAATCCAGATCGTGTCAGCTCCGGTGCTGTGTAAACATTGAGAATACGCGGATATGCTGTGCTGAGCTCTAGCTGGCGTTGTCATTGGACAACGTCACTGTGACATCCACCTTCCTGATTCGCTGGCGTTGGTCATGTGACGCGACTGCTGAAAAACGGCGCGGACTTCCGCCTTGTATCACCTTTCATTAAAGAGTATAAAAGTATGAAAATACTGCAAATACTGATGCAAATACTGCCCATTGTGTACTTATGATTGTCTTTAGGCTTGCCATCCTTCCACTTGCAAGTGGTAAGTGACGCGCATACCCGATATGCACTGAGATCACACACACAGCGGCTCAGTCCCGAATCACTGCTCATGCGCTATACTCGCGCGCTCTGTGAGCTGCGCAAGGCCGGAGTGCGCACCCTCCAGAGGGCACTCGCTGTTCAGGGCGGAGTGATTTGGAGCGCAGGATGCCTGCGGAGCCGAGTGTATCCGTGTATTGGTGTTGCTGTGTGCACGCGAATCGTGTATTGGCGTTGCTGTGTGCACGCTAATCGTTTTAAAAACGTTAATCTGACGATCCGCTGATACGGTCTAATGTAAACCCCACCTAAGTCTGGTGTACCTAAAGTCAGTAATTACCAGGTTAGCTGAGGAAAGATTTTTAAAGACAAGAGAGAGAGACAGTCACTACAGAATCTTATTTTATTACTGAAAAATACAGTGATAATATCACTACTACTTACCACTGTATGTCTTCAGTAACATTCTATCCATTTAAAAATATAATATAATCCTGTACATTTGCTTGACACTTTCATCCAAGACAGGTCACAACTCCGGAGCTGAACGTTAGACATCTTGCTCAAGGACCTCTTGACACTGCTGGGATTTGAGCTCACAACCTTCACAAAAGTTTTACCACTGTATAAACTTACATCAAAGAAGAATTGTGCTCATCAGAAAATATTTGCGAAAATAAAGCAGACAAAAACAATCCACTAATTTGCAGAAGTTGGCACAAAATGAATATTTATCATTATCTAACACCTACAACATCAGATTTCCCACAATGCCCTGGATTCTCTGGTATTTTACTGATATTTTTTTAAACCAGTGTACTGCTCTGATTGGCCAATCATTTCAGGTAAAATTATAAAATAATATTTTGCTGAAAAATGAATAATATAAATTTACAGAAGTGTTATTACAGCCTATATAGTGCAAGCAAAAAAAAAAAAATCCAGAAAATCTATATTAAATACTGTATATTATCAATACAGTTTGAAATGACCTGATTAAGGGAAAGTCTGTTAAAACAGTACACTTAGGACTTACTTTTATTTTGGACTTATGACATTTGTTTTAGGATGAAACATGTTTCCTGACCACTTTCAAACACTGAATCATAACAATCTGTCATTAAAATCTGTTTACTCCAGAAGTAAAAACAGAGAAGATTTCATTTAACGATTCCATTTCGATGTCGGCCCTGTGATGACCTGGCGACTTGTCCAGGGTGTACCCCGCCTCTCGCCCATAGTCAGCTGGGATAGGCTCCAGCTTGCCTGCGACCCTGTCGAACAGGATAAAGCGGCTAGAGATAATGAGATGAGATTCCATTTCGACTCTTGCTGAAAGTTGAACCACCACACGAATTGTCTAAAAGTCACTGCTGTGTATTAATTAAATTTAATATGTAATAAATAATATTTATGAACGATAAATATGACCAGCCCTGTGATAGATTGGTGACCTGACCAGGGTGAAATCCTGCCTCTCACCTGAAGTAAGCTGGGATTGGCTGCAGCTTCCTGCATTACCCTGAGCGATAAACACTGTAGATAATGGAGGGATGGATAAATATGAGCATGGAAACTCTATTTATCATGACAGTATATGATATAGTGTATAATGATTGTCTACTAACTCCATAAGCTGAAAGTGGTAAAAGTGGAATGACTCATTATGGCTTCCAGCTGAGGCTATTTCAGTTCAAACTATTTTGTAGTTAGCTATAACAGCTGTTGTTATCTAAACACACTACTATTGTTAACGCTAATGATCGCAAAGCTGAGATAAATTCATACTGCCAAATACAACTACTTTGTTAGCTCGTTCTCTTCTTAGCATAAAGCCAGATAAAGTCAGCTAAAGGAATTAGCTAGCTTCAGGTTCAGTGTTGTAGTCGAGTCACTAAACCTTTGAGTCTGAATCAAGTCCAAGTCATTAAAAAAAAAAATTGAGTCGAGTCTGAGTCCACCATGGGCGATTGCTCTAAGACAACGAGGGAGGCTCAACCTCCTCTAAAAATGACGAACATCGTGTAGGATGAATTGCGCTAGGCTTATGTTATAGCCGACCTTATAACATTGCTATTTCAGATCCAGAATCATAGAATGTGCTCAACCCAACTACAGTGCAAAATCATTCCGTTATAACTTTCCACAGTTCGCCTAATGTGTGCGTGGGCTTTCCCCCTCGTGACAGCACGATGCAGCCCAGCCTCAGTGGACTTCAATGGCATTTGGGAGCTATGCGCTTTCAATATCAAAATGCAAGACGATTATTGGACAAATACTGCGAAAACGCCCGCCCACGGAGTCTCACGGACTCCCAGCCTCAGTGGACTTCAATGGCATTTGGGAGCTATGCGCATATCAATCTCAAAATGCAAGACGGTTATTGGACAAATACTGCGAAAATGCCCGCCCACGGACTCCGAGCCTCACATGGGAGGGACATGGCAAAGCTTTCTGCGAGGAGACTGGTGATTGGTGAAAGCGGCCGGATATTTTCTTTGATTGACAGCTCGTTTCAAATATAGACAGGCAGCGGTGAATTTCAGTTCAGTCCCATGCGGATTCGCAAGTGCTGTGGTGTATTGTAAGAGATCAGCTTACATTTCGATTTCATTCATTACATACGGTTTCTACCAGCTTTTTTAGTTTGTATATATTTTCATTGTAAATAAAGTGTAAATATAGTGTTGTCAAGTTTGCTATCTTAGTTCCAGAAATTTTGTTTATTTGAGTGACTGAACTTGAACTTGAGGTGGCTAGTCAGCTAGCAAGAAAGCTGCGCACGGATGCCAAGCATTGCTGATTTAATTTTGGCGAAGCCATTTGCCAGTCTTCCTTTCGAGGAAAAAATTAAAATTAAAGAGCAGGGTAGACCAACGCCTCAAATTGACTTGGTGAAAAAGGTAGGGAATAATACGTGACCCACATCAACAACAGTAAATAGGCTACTTTAGTAATATGTCATGGATGGACCAAAAATATAGAATCTATTTAAAATGTTTATGCTGAGTATATTATATTGGAATATATATTTTTCTGGATATGAATTAAACACAGCTACAATTTGAAAACATTTTTAAACAAAAACACAGCCGAGAACATTTCACACTACAGACCTGGATTAAAAGTGAAGGGTTATCAAAATTGTCAATAAAACATTTCTCAGTCAAAATAAGTAAAATATACACAGCAAAATCCCCAGTGATGAATTAACACCCAGAGTGTTGATTTAACACTCTACTGTGTTTATATAGGTCCAGTTGGACACAAATTAACTCTGAAAGTGTTAATTCAACACTGAGGAATTTGCTGTGTCGGGAAAGTGTCATTGAATGAAACGTGTGGCACCCAGCTCTATGTTTGGCTCCCCAAGGTCAGTGCTTGTGCCTATTCCAGAACACTCTGCTGTTACTGCTGAGGTTACTGACAAAGAGCTGCTTTCAATAATGATACATTTTTAAACAACATGCCACAATTTTAAAATATAAAATGTTAAAATATACCCCCCCAACACCACCATCATGTATATTGGACAGTAGGCTAATGGGCCAAAAGAACCTGTTATTTCACAGTTTGTGACCCTGCCAACAATCAGCCAGATCAGAGGCAAGAGTATGGGCAAAATTGATGTGTTTTTTCTTTTTTCTTTTAAAATCTGGAAATATCGTAACTGACCAGCCTCCCCTGTTTGAAAGACTACCAGCTGCCACTGGAGTCCACTATTGATCCGAGTCGAGTCCGAGAACAACATTCCAACCGCACCATTTGACAGTGGCTGTTTTAGCGCCATTAACATTAGTTTGTTTCTGAACATGGCGTTTGAACAGGTGAATGTGCTTCTCTTTATCAGGGAGTGTGAAGTGTCAGAGATGGTTGGGAGACAGATGCAAATGCAGAAGGTGTGTTTATTAATCCAAGTGAAGACAGGTGAGCAATCCAGAGCAGCAGGCAAAATCGTAAAACAGTGAAATAGGCAATAGGTCAAGCGAGGCACAAACAGGCTACCATAGACTTGGCAGAATCAAAGATGAGAAACAGAAAATCAAGGATCAGGAAACCAAACAAGGAAATAAGGCTCGGTAATGTGTCAGCAACACAACTCAATACTTTGCAAAGTGCATTTTCACAGTTTTTATATAGGCACTCTGATTGCACCTTAATCCTGTGCAGGTGTTAGTCGTTTACGGTCCACTTGGTGCGCGCGCTGTCCGGAGCACACCCACGAGTCTATCTGAAGCACGTGCCAAGACGCACAGGTGTGACGGTCTTGCATGAAATTAGTACAAAAATTAATGTAGATATAAATATCTGTCCATCCATTATCAGTAACCGCTTATCCTGTACAGAGTCGCAGGCAAGCTGGAGCCCAACTGACTATGGGCAAGAGGCAGGGTATACCCTGGACAAGTCACCAGGTCATCGCAGGGCTGACACATAGAGACAAACAACCATTCACACTCACATTCACACCTACAGTCAATTTAGAGCCACCAATTAACCTAACCTGCATGTCTTTGGACCGTGGGGGAAATGAGAGCACCCAGAGGAAACCTGCACGGACATGGGGAGAATGTGCAAACCCCACACAGAAAGGCCCTTGTCGGCCACTGGGCTTGAACCCAGAACCTTCTCACTGTGAGGTGACATGGCTAACCACTACACCACCGTGCCACCCAAAACTTCATTGGATGATTTGTTAAAATAACTGCAGACAATCTTATATACATACAAAAACATCTTGACTTGTAGATTGTGGCAACATTTGAAACTACAGGACTTTAGACAAGTGTGAATTTCACTTACTGCTGATGATGTAACCTGAGTTTAGTGCTGAGACTGATGCCAAATTTACACACAGTGCTTTTATACCTTATGGTCAGAGGGGAACCGTCAGAGCCTTCTAGGCCTTCAGAGAGGCCCAAACATATCAGCATTTCAAGTGTTATATTTAATTTCCTTCATTCTGTAATTGCTTTCATACTTTCATAACAATTATTCTCTTCTAATTCTAATTTGGCCTCATCCTCTATCAAATTTGCTTCATAAATGAAAGAGTTACTGTCCTGAAAACATTAAAATCGAGTTATCCAATGAGATTGTTTTGTTTGTTGTGTCTAGGCTGAGAAGAGTTTAGTGCTGGCTCACTCATTCGTTAGGACTTCATTGTCGGGACAGAAGGCCATGGTAGTGTATGTTTATGTAGGAAGTGACAGATGATTTAACCAATCAGATTTTGATTTATAGTGGGAGGGACCAAAATGTCATCGCCCTAGGCCTTCTTGAAGGCCAACGCTAGCTTAACTGCGAGTTGGCACCGTCAGTGCAGCAGTGAAGTCACCTTCCAGCTGGTGTAGCATTCATCAGTAGTGTTAGCGAATGCTAGTAAAGCGGTCAAGCCAGTGCTATTGAGAGCTACAGGCTAACGACTGAGAAAGTAAGATTTCTGTCTCCAGACTCTTCTTCCACACACACTTGCTACAGGATTTTTCACTCAGACTTAAGTATTCCTTTCCCTGTGTAATTTACTTAGTTACTTTTAAAATCAACATCGACAGCTACACACAATGGAGCAACCTGGCAGCCTGCCACTAATCCCTTGCAAAACCCTTTGCCCTGTTGCTTTTTTGGTGTCTGGCTAAGTTTTGGCTGAGCTCAAGTCCCAGCTCTAATAATAACGGTTCGCCACTGCTTATGGTTACTATATCTACAGCTCACACAGGGCAGATTGCTGAGGGCAGATGTTTGTCACTACTATCTGCTCTTCAGAGAACTTCTTCCACAACATCCTGATATCTTCTTGATTATAAAATGCGATCTTCTTTACCAGCTTTTAGTTACTATTACCTGATAGTGTGCTATGCTCAAAGTAAGTGCTTGCTTTAAAAGATGGTGATAATAATGTAAACAAAAACTCTGGGAAATATCCAACAGCTCTACTCAAATGAACCTCTCAGTCTTGGAGGGTTGATTTGCACAGAGGAATTTTCAGTGCTATAAAGGGGTTGAGAAGAAAATGAAGCTGAGCACTACCCCTGAGGATCTACTGACATATGGTTTGGACTTCTGTGGCCAACTTCATGGCTGATGTTTAGAAGGCAAACTCAGAGTCAGACACTGGCGCAATCAATTCACTAAATCATTCATTTCCACAAAGTGCTTTATCCTGGTCAGGACGGTCATGTGATCTGGAGTCTATATCAAGTTTCAAGTTTATTTTTACAGTGCTTTTAACAATAGATATTGTCATAAAGCAGCTTTACAGAAACTTTCAACATGAGCTAATTTTATCCCTAGTCTATCCCCAATGAGCAAGCCTGTGGCGATGGTGGCAAGGGAAAAACTCCCTGAGATGACATGAGGAAGAAACCTTGAGAGGAACCAGACTCAAAAGGAACCCATCCTCATTTGGGTGATAACAGACAACGTGATTATAAATAACTTGCTTCTATAACAGTGTCCGACAGTCACAAAGTATAACTGTGTAACCAGGAAAATCATTATAGTTTTAACATGAAGTATATTTTGTTGAAGTTATAAACTGTTCATTGATGGAAACTTGAGTGCAAAACTGTTCATGACAACTGCAGTCCTAAAGTTAGCAATCAACTGCAGTCCTCAGCCATAACACTTAACACCATACAGCTGGTTAGGAAGGCTCAACAGCGACTGTACTTTCTTAGGAGGCTGAGGAAGTTTGGTATGTCACCCAAGATCCTCAGCAACTTCTACAGCTGTGTGATTGAGAGCATCCTGACCAACTACATCACTGTGTGGTACGGCAGCGCTACAGCTATGGACTGCAAATGCCTGCAGAGGGTGGTGAAGACTGCTGAGAGAATCACTAAAACTCCACTGCCCTTGCAGAGCATCTACCACCACAGAGTTCACAGGAGAGCTGCCTCCATCCTCAAAGACTCCACCCACCCCCAGCATGGACTGTTCACACTTCTACCCTCAGGCTGGAGGTACAGAAGTGTGAAATGTAAGACTGTCAGACGAAAGAACTCTTTCTTTCCCACCGCCATGAAACTCCTGAACAGCTGACAGGAGTCTATAACCATGGACTACCTCCCTGTAAACTGTCCTTGACTGTTTACATCTGTTTACTTTTTTTGCACATTACCGCCCTTTTTGCTGCTGTTCCTTGACTGTTTACATCTGGTTACATTGTTTACACATTTGCACATTACTGCTGTTCTGCTGCTACGGCCGATCATTGACTTATTTTTCTATACACTACCTATTTTTCACTACAATTACCTTTATTTTGTACTATACTAGGTGTTTTGCTTTTTTGCTTTTATTTTGCACTATATTGCCTTTACTTTGTATTACTCCTTATGCCTATTTATTTATTTGTAATTGGCATTCATGGTGGACAGCAAACTAAGAATTTCATTGTGCAAGAGGACATGTCCTTACTGTGCATATGACAAACACTTTGAACTTGAACTTAAAAGCATTACTGTAAGTGTCCAGAGCTGTCTTCCAAGTATGACTTTCGACTGTCCATGGGGCCATCCTCCACAGGAGCAAGGTCATAAGACTCCAGCTAGATGGAGGGCATCAGGATGGATCAGGCAAGTCCGAGGAGCAGAAGAGGTCAGCATCTCAGTCTCAGGATTGACATGGAACGCAGAGGGACAGACAGAGTGTGTGTGTGGGGGGAGAGAGAGAGAGAGAGAGAGAGAAAACACAGGTTGTTAGGTATGCCCAATATCACCTAATGAGTAAGAACAGTAAAAACAGGGACTCTGGCAAAACTAACTATGACAGCATAACTCAAAGGGGGGAGCCAGAAGGTATATATATGGGGAACACTGGGTGGAATATCAGTCCAGGACAGGGCATCATGTGCACACACATACAAACAAGATCAAACTGAGGACCTGGGAACTGTCTGGCAACATCACTACCCACTGTACCATCATTCTGACCATTTTAAGACTAATCATAATCAATAGACAGCTGCTTTAATCCTGGGCGGCATGGTGGTGTCATGGTTAGCACTGTTGCCTCACAGCAAGAAGGTTCTGGGTTTGAGCCCAGTGCCTGACGGGGGCCTTCCTGTGTGGAGTTTTCATGTTCTTCCTGTGTTTGCATGGGTTTCCTCCAGGTGCTCTGGTTTCCCCCACAGTCATACAGGTTAGGCTAATTGGTGGCTCTAAATTGACCATAGGTGTAAGTGTGAATGGTTGTTTGTCTCTATGTGTCAGCCCTGTGATGACCTGGTGACTTGTCCAGGGTGTACCCTGCCTCTCGCCCATAGTCAGCTGGGATAGGCTCCAGCTTGCCTGCGACCCTGTAGAAGGATAAAGCAGCTAGAGATAATGAGATGAGATGAGACATAAAAGGGGAAGCTGTGGCCTAATGGTTAGAGAAGCAGCTTTGGGACCAAAAGGTTTCCAGTTTGATTCCCTGAACCAGCATGAATGTCTGAAGCACCCTTGAGTAAGGCACCTGCTGCTCTGGGTATGTTATATTCTGCTCTGGATAATCGTGTCTGCTAAATACCTGTAATGTACTACAATGCTCATCTTATGTTATGTTACACCAATGACAAGACTTTGAAGATTATTTTAATGGACAGGATAAATCTCATCTCATCTCATTATCTCTAGCCGCTTTATCCTGTTCTACAGCGTCGCAGGCAAGCTGGAGCCTATCCCAGCTGACTACAGGAGAAAGGCGGGGTACACCCTGGACAAGTCGCCAGGTCATCACAGGGCTGACACATAGACACAGACAACCATTCACACTCACATTCACACCTACGGTCAATTTAGAGTCACCAGTTAGCCTAACCTGCATGTCTTTGGACTGTGGGGGAAACCGGAGCACCCGGAGGAAACCCACGCGGACACGGGGAGAACATGTAAACTCCACACAGAAAGGCCCTCGCCGGCTACAGGACTCGAACCCGGACCTTCTTGCTGTGAGGCGACAGCGCTAACCACTACACCACCATGCTGCCCCTGAACAGGATAAATATACAGAATAATTAAGAGTCATTTATTTTAGTCTGAACACAAAAAGGGCCCAAAAAGTCTAAAAACCATCCATCCATCCATTATCCGTAACCGTTTATCCTGTGCAGGGTTGCGTGCAAGCTAGAGCCTATCCCAGCTGACTATGGACAAGAGGCAGGGTACACCCTGGACAAGTCGCCAGATCATTGCAGGGCTGACAGTCTCAAAACCAAATTAACTTGTGTTTGTTTCATTTGTACTTTATGAATACTATTCACAGAGAGACAGATACCAATACATGTTCTCTCAGATTAGAGACAGGATTTATCCCAGAGATTAAGTTTTCAGATTATGTTCTGTTGACTTCATTTTATTGAGTGTTTTTATGTATTGTACTTTAAAGTAACCACCCGTTTCCTTTTTCTCCACAGCCTTTGACCGTTACTTCCGAAGCCGCTCGCTTTCCAATAACAGGCGGAACGTGTGGTTTGCTGAATTTTGGGAGGAAAACTTCAACTGCAAATTGGGGATGCATGGCAAGCGTCTGGGAAGCTCCAAAAAGTGCACAGGTAAGCAGTAGAGAGCCACATCATGCAGAAAGGTGTTCTCACAGCTTCAGTCTGTGTCTGCTGGGGATGATGTAACAATCTGGTCTTAGCTCTGATGGCTTTACAACACCATCGAGGTCACACCATATACACTCTGGTGTTTTGGTGAGAAGAATGCTGCATGTTTTTTTCAGCTTAATTAAACACACCCTACTGAAAAAAAAAAAGCTTTAATAAAATCAGTCTGCTGTCCCAAAAACAATACACACTATCTGTCCCTTAGAGTGCTAAGACTGAGACTAATATATTTGCTCATTGCACAGAAAAGTTCATAATATTCTGGTAAATCAAAATTAAATTATATCCATTTTTAATCACATTACATTGTTCTTGACAAACTGCACAGGGTTATTTCATCATGCTTTGCAATTTACAATGGGAACAACAGAAAACTGTCATCATGAGTTCCGAGCCCTACCATGCCGGGGCCATCCGTGACCCAGATTCAAGAGCACAAACGTGGCTGTGGGAGAGTTGGCCTGCTCTCTCTCTTCTATCAATCACGACAACACTCATCAGCTGTGGGTGTGTGTTCGCTCCCGCTTGCAGAAGATGACACCAATTCACAGTGATGGCATTTTAAAATCCTCCATAAAACCAATGCACAATATTCCTGCTGACAAAACTATAAAATGCACAAATCTAGTAGTTTCTCACTAACTTCACAAAATTGTTAAAGAGGACGTCCACAGCTACTGATGACATGATTGTTGGGCAGCACGGTGGTGTAGTGGTTAGCAGTGTCACCTCACAGCAAGAAGGTTCTGGGTTCAAGCCCAGTGGCCGATGGGGGCCTTTCTGTGTGGAGTTTGTATGTTGTCTGCGTGGGTTTCCTCCAGGTGCTCTGGTTTCCCTCCATAGTTCAAAGACATGTGATTAGGTTAATATGGGGCAGCCATGGGCTGAAGTGCCCTTGAGTAAGGCACCTAACCCCCAACTGCTCCCTAGGTGCTGTAGCATAGCTGCCCACTGCTCTGGGTATGTGTGTGTGTGCTCATTGCTCACTTGTGTGTGTTCACTGCTTCAGATGGGTTAAATGCAGAGGATGAATTTCACTGTGCTTGAGTGTGCGTGTGACAAATAAAAGCTTCTTCTTCTTTTGCACTGTACCTGTTTAGAACACAGACCTGTCATCTCTACTGTATTCAATAACAACACCTGAGCAGATCCACATTACATGACCTGCAAACTGCCATTTATCAAATGAAGAATTTCCCTTTTAAAATCCTGTGAAGTTCAAACTGTTTGTAGTAAATCACTGATTTATGAAAAATACCTTTTTTTTTTTTACTTTCTTATTATAATGTAGGATGGCAAGCTCCTCATGAATGACCTTTCAGTTATTTTGAATGATGTCTCTTGTGTACTCCACTGGATTCTTGAGGAACAGCCTCCCACAGACTCACAGTATGAATTTCATTCAGAGCATGCTTTTTAGTGCTTCAAATTGGAATAATGAGATTGCAAAATTCTTTAAAGGGAGCTTTTCAAATGTGTATGTATATTATCCATAAAATAATTAGCATTAATAAATATTCGATAAAATAATTGCATAGATTTGTTTCCAGGTCACAGCATTACATCCATCAATACGAACTTCCCCAGTGCTCATGTAATAATGTCACTGTAAAGTGTTGAATTTTGTCCCACTGTGGAATCTGTCTCAGTTCTTTTCCTTATAATGGCACTTTATCCCCGTGTGACTCCTTTGCATAAAAATGCCGCAGTGTTTGGTTCTTGTACTTGCTCTGCTGGTTTTCTGAGGAGAAATTGGGTTACTCCTTGGCTGTGCATTCAAGACCGCAGTTACTGATTCATCTTCTTAATTACTGTGTTCAAACTAGGCTTGTAGTACTCGAGTCCAACTTGTGGCCTAATTTTAAGGACTCATGACTTGACTTGGACTTGAGCACTGATGACTTGGACTCGGACTCGTGCATTAACTGCATTCGGACTCGTAAATTGGAGATGAGGACTCTGATTTTTTCTTTATTTTTTGTAACATGCCATAATAACCTGGCACATTATATTTTGTGCAAAAGAATGCACATTCACCTGTTCATACATCATGTTCAGGAGCAAACTAATGTTAGTGGCACTAAAATGCCTGAAAAGAACGCCCCTAGGATTGTCCGCTTTGCTTATACAGACTTCTCGTGCAGTGGGAAAAAATGCACTGCTATATGTTCCATTTGTAGAAGAATTATCAAGGAGACAACGGGGACAACCTCGAACTTTAATCGTCATTTGGTTAGGGTGACCAGACGTCCCAGTTTTACCGGGACAGTCCCGATTTGGGGTTGTGTGTTCCGAGTCCCGACAAAAGTCTGTCGGGACACGGATATGTCCCGGTTTTCGCCACTTGCGACGTTTGCGACTGAGCAGCGTGGGAATCATTAGCGGAGAAATGTCTGCATTTACTATTTTGATGAATTGACAGGAATCGCAAACTTTCCTGGTTACTGCCCCCTGGCCCTGTGGCATGGGTGTTTATTTAGCCACATTATTCCAGACAACAGAACGTGTTGCCATGCAACAATAAAATAAACATTAACTGGCGCGAATGTTCTTTGTCTAGCAGCTAGCAGCAGTAACGCCGCAGCAATTATGCCGAAAAGAAAATGTACCTTTTCCAAAGATTTACAGGGCACCTACCCCTTCCTCCGAGAGGTGCAGAACAATGCGCACGAAGCCTACTGCACACACTGTAAGTGTTTTGTTCTTGTACTGAGTTGGGTAGCCTGTGTTGCAAATGCTGTGCGCTCCTGTGGGGGCTTTCCTCGGGCTGTCGCCCCTCTCCTCCTTTATTGCTGTTTTGTTTGAGTGTATATTTACGGAAGCCGCGAGAGGCCCTTCATATAATCTTTTTTTATTCACCTTGTTATCCCAAGATAACGACATAATTAATTCAGGTTCTCGAGAAAACAACACAACTAATTCGAGAGCTTGAGAAAACAAAACCGTTATTCTGAGATCTCGAGAAAACAAAACAATTATTTCATGATGCCAGTCTTCTGCGGAGGTGCCGCAGACTAATTTTGAAATTATCCTTTATTAAAAGACTTAATGCAATCTCTCCCTGTGTCAACCCCTGATCAAAATATTGCCTTATTAGATGATCGATTATTCCAGACATTCTAATGACCAAAGTTGCGTCTATACAGAATGAGAAATAGCCCCAAAGTCAGCATATCACAAGTCTCTTGGCGCACCTGAATGAACCATTTCTCAGCTGTTTACTCGAGATCATGAAATAATTGTTTTGTTTTCTCGAGATCTCGGAAAACGGTTTTGTTTTCTTGAGATCTCGAATTAATTATGTCGTTATCTCGGGATAACAAGGTGAATAAAAAAAGGATTACCGTATATGAAGGGCCTCTCTCGGCTTTCGTAGTATATATTCTCAAATCACTTGTCTCTTTTTTGTTTCTGTTTAACATACCATTCTGACAGTTTGGCCATATTGCTGTGTTGAACAGCTTGTTGCACCTTCCATTAAAGTGTTCACTTTTGTACACATCTTCTTGCTTTATTCATTCAGTTGTGGGGAATGGTTAGTAAGGTTGATTCTGACCTAGGCTATGTTGAGGTCACATATCTACTTTTTAAGTTCATGCTATAGTGCATACAATTTTAGAGATATAGCCTACATGTGCATATGCATTCTTCTTGGTGTTCTCACAAACAGGTGAAATAAATCAGTTTAAATTTGGCCTATGGACATAGCCTGGCCTATTCTCAGCCATTACAAAATCTGTTGTCTGACCATAATTTAACTGATCTGTATACCACTATGCTACTAAGTAACAAAATGCCTGTTTGTTTTATTTCATGTGAGATGTTGATAAATGTGAGCTTCAACAAAATGATAAGAGCACCTCTCTGAGTGTCACGTTTACGTAAAAAAAAGGTGTGCATGCATCAGCATGGTCGCGCGCAAAAGTGTCCCGGTTTCAGACTAGGGAAATCTGGTCACCCTACATTTGGTAAGACTCCACCCAGAGAAGGAAGTGACATGCTATGTTCATTGCTCTGTTGTTAGCAGGGTTTGCTTGCTGACCAATGAACTAGCTAGTGGTAACCCTCTCTCATGTTATTTGCACTGGTGATAGTGGGCGGGGCTTGCTGAGCGATGAACAAGCTTTTTATCTGTAGCCTGTAGAGATATCTGTATCTATAAGATAGTTTTCACATGACGTCACAGAGTCGTGGATTCCCTAGTGGCAGCCATCTTGCGGGTCAAGCTTACCGTACGGGTCACTGAGCACACATTGTAATGCGCAAGTACAAAGTCTTCAAAAGAACCCAAGCAGGCTATTTAAAGCTAGCAATGGTGCACACCTGTTGTATTCACGGCTGTCGTAATAGGTCAGATGATGACGTCAAGCGGAGCTTTTATGGAATTCCCACTGTACGGGAGCACGAAGGCGAGCAAACAAACTCAGCATACAAAGGAGAAATCTATGGCTTGCGAGAATCAACCGCAAGGATTATCAGCCTTCCAAACACAGCAAAGTCTGCTCTGATCATTTTATAAGTGGTAAGTTGTTTAAATAAACAATCAATTGTGTTTAAGTTTGTTTGTGGAAACCAAAACATCATGTGAACAATCTCTGGAGAATGCCTAACTGGAACCGCTGAGTGTACGTTTACATTGTAATGTACACTTAATATCGCTCGTTTGTCACGTTTCTATTTGAAACTTGTCACTTCACTCACACAAGGGTCATTTTTGAAAAACATTTTAGGTCTATTCTGTATGATTTGATTTGTGTTTGGGATGCAAACAGCGCGCCTTTTGGCGGATGCCTCCTGAATCGCGCAGATCCGATTTTTTTTTTTTTTAGGGGGGGCGTTGGAGTGTCTGATTATAATTTCAAAGTAGATTCTGTATTAAAATTACTAAATAAGCAAATCCGTTACAGTCCATGAAACAGGAAGTATAAGGATGAGAAAAAAAAAGTTTAAATCAGAAAGCTGCGCACATTTGTGCAGCCCGAGCGGTGTGCAGGACTGCGCAAATGTGCGCAGCTTTCCGATTTAAACTGTTTTTTTCTCATCCTTATACTTCCTGTTTCATGGACTGTAACCGATTTGCTTATTTAGTAATTTTAATACAGAATTTACTTTGAAATTATAATCAGACACTCCAACGCCCCCCCCCAAAAAAAAAAAAATCGGATCTGTGCGATTCAGGCGGGATCCGCCAAAAGGCGCGCTGTGAATATATAAAGTTGTATATATCAGACAGCCTTTAAAGTTTGATGAAGTCAGTTTCAGGCTTTGGAGCAGGCTTTGGGAGTTTCCGGCTTTGGCAGCCCTGCATAGTCACTTGAAAATGCATCTTTGTCCACTTCGTAGGGGTCAATTCCCCCAATCAAGGCCAGTTTGGCTGCATACCATTGTCGTGAGATGTCGTCTAATGTATCTATATACTTCTGTTTGCTTGATTTTGCCGACATTGATCTTTATTTTAGAAAACTGACTATATAACTTCATAAATTCGTCCGAGATAATGTAGCCGGTAGTGGCGATGGTCCATTTTGTTTGCCCCGCAAGATGGCAGCTGGGGGGCGTTCCCCGGAATACCGTGACGTCAGTGAAAACTATCTATTAACTAAAATGGGGCAGTCGAGCAGTAACATTAGTCCAACACAGTAGCAGAAACGCTTTCACATAAAGGCAGCAACAGCCACCGTCAAATGGTGCGGTTGGAGTCTTGTTCTTGGACTCAACTCAGACTCAAATCAAATTTTCTTTAATGACTTGGACTTGAACACTGGGACTTGAGACTGGACTTGGACTCGAGGTTTAGTGACCCGACTACAACAATGGTTCAAATTGTCTCATATACGCAGCTCATTTGTACCACATTTTGAACATCGTGGTTTATGTTTTGCACAAACTGCTTCAGTGGTGTAGCAACACCTCCACAGTGAACACCTGAAACTATCAGGCATGACTGGATTCATCTGGTGTTTGCTCAACCTGGTGTGGTGTCCAGTATGGAGATCAGCTGCTCCAGGTGAATGAGGATTGGTTTCGAAACTCTGCAGGCTGCTGGAATGATTTCGAGTCGTGAATGAATTCTGTAGATTGGCTCAGGGTTTTCTGTCTCCTGATTTTATTTGAATGCTTTTCTTTTAGACAAAATAACACACAAACTATATGTAGCCACTATATTTTCATTGATTTTAAACATGGATACGTAATGAACTGTGTATCCTATTAATATGAAATTATTTCTTTAGACTATGAAATTAATATTTAAGACCATTATTAGAATTATTATTATGTAGTGAATAGTTATTAAAAAATGTTACAGAAAACACTGAATAGAATTATTCTCTATTATTTTGACTCTTAATTTAATTTCTCTTCTGCCCATTGGGTGATTCACTGGATGTGGCATAGAATCAGGACATTTTTAGAACGATTTGGTTTATTTCCTGGTTCTTCATTTGTTTAAGTTTATTATTTTTAAGGCAGAAAAAAACAACAACCCATAAACCAGTCTGATACCTGGGCGTCGGTCCTGTCTGCAGTGCTGTTTCCTGGTTGTCAGCTGACACTGGGGCTCATGTGCTGATGCTCATCACTGAAGTTGTAGTATTCTGCTTTAATTTAGAAAAAGCAGTTATATTAAATCACTGTTTTTTTTTTAAAAATAATTAAAATGTCCTAACTGTATAACAGCTGTATCAAAATATTTATTTTATCTTCCACAATAATGACTGCACATACAATATGTTTTTATAATCAGTGTCTTACACTGAAATAACCGGATGATGTTTTCTCATTAATGTTTACCATTAACTTTCATGTTTTCTGCCATTTGAAAACATTAAACAAATAAAATCTTTGCATTTATATGGTATACTGTGTGAAAAGGCAGTGGTATATCAGGGCGTGGTATGTACAGTAAGAAAACGGTTTGTCAGCATAGTGGCGTGTCTGCATGGCATGGAAGGCCGTAGCATGTAAGGGCATGACGTGTAAGGGCTTTGGCGTGTCAGGGTTGTGGCGTGTAAGAGCGTGGTGTGTCAGGGTGGTGGTGATGGTGGCTCATTGATTATGACAAAGTTTTTCTTATTCTTTGTCACTTCTTTGTGTTAGTGGAGTATGGCAGTGGTTAAGGGCAGTGGTGTAGAGCAGTGGAATTTGTTAGTGGAGTATGGCAGTGGTGTAGGGCAGTGGGGTCAAGCAGTGGAGTATGGCAGTGGTGTCAAGCAGTGGAGTAGGGCAGTAGTGTATGGCAGTGGAATTTGGTAGTGGAGTATGGCAGTGGAGTATGGCAGTGGTGTGGGTCAGTGGAGTAGGTCAGTGGTGTAGAGCACTGATGTAGGGCAGTGGTGTGGCAGTGGAGTGGGGCAGTGGAGTTGTGCAGTGGTGTATAGCAGTGGTGTCAAGCAATGGTGTAGGGCAGTGGAATTTGGTAGTGGAGTATGGCAGTAGTGTAGGCAGTGGAGTAGGGTAATAGTGTAGAGCAGTGGTGTAGGACAGTGGTGTCAAGTAGCGGAGTATGGCAGTGGAGTAGGGTAGTAGTGTAGGGCAGTGGTGTAGAGCAGTGGAATTTGTTAGTGGGGTATGGCAGTGATGTCAAGCAGTGGAGTAAGGCAGTGGTGTGGGGTGGTGGAGTAGGGCAGTGGAGTGTGGCAATGAAGTCGCGCAGTGGTGCATGGCAGTGGTGTAGGGCAGTGGAGTAGGGCAGTGGAATTTGGTAGTGGTGTAGGGCAGTGGTGTGGGGCGGTGGAGTGGGGCAGTGGTGTTGAGCAGTGGAGTGGGGCAGTGGTGTTGAGCAGTGGATTAGGGCAGTGTTGTATAGCAGTGGTGTAGGGCAGTGGAGTATGGCAGTGGTGTGGGGTGGTGGAGTAGGGCAGTGGTGTATGGCAATGGTGTGGGGCAGTGGTGTGGGGTGGTGGTGTGGGGCGGTGGAGTAGGGTGGTGGAGTAGGGCAGTGGTGTATGGCAGTGGAGTAGAGCAATGGTGTAGGGCAGTGGAGTAGGGCAGGGTTCCTGAAGCCTTCCTTGGTTCTTTGTTACTATGTTGAAGGTATGTTTGTAGACCCTAGAAACATCATGCACATTCACGTACTGGATGTCCATGAAATTTGAAAGGACCATTTAGAAATGCATTGAAACAAAACAGAGTCATGTTGTCACATGTCACTTACGTTACCATGGAGAAACGTAGAGGGTGGGGTGCACCCGTGCTCTGGTTTCTCACCTCTCAGCTCCTACACGTGGAAGTTTCTAAGCTATAACTTGTTTTTGCCACAAAGTGTCCTCTTTTGAGCAGTTGTGTTTTTTCTTCAAACCAGAGCATTTCCACTTTATGGAGAATTAATTCTTTTAAAGAACGTTGACCTATGAGTCAGTTTTTACTTTTGTCATCAGCTGCAGACTGAGATGTGATGATTTATCTCCTTCTGTCTGTCTCCAGGAGATTACTTCAGAACCCCAGGAGCTTTATCTCTGTATCCTGTCTCTATTACAGATTTCTCCAGTTTATGCTCTTGGGAGCATGGTTAGAAGTTGCTCACTTATTTTGTTTTGGTCTTCTCCTCTGACACTTCCCCTTTTCAAATCTGTTTTGCTGTGTAGCCACTTTTTGTCTCTGAAGGCTCTGTGTGCTTTACAGTTACAGTGTGTAAGAACTGACCACCTGGTGAATTCATCATCCTCCACATTCCAAACAAATAGTGGACAATGTATCACCAGAAAGTTGGGGTGTCCAGCCCTACAGTATCATAAGAAACCAGGAAATGCACAGTCCCTCCTCCCCCTTCCTCCCAAACAAAGCATCTCAGCATGCAATAGCAGAAGAACACATTAGGTTCCACTCCTGCAGCCAAGAACAGAGATCTTAGAATCAACAACAAGTTCCTATTAAAGTGGCTGGCGAGTGTATATAGCTAGCTCTGGAAAAAATTAAGAGTCCACTGTAAAATTATCAGTTTCAAGAATGTTAATTTGAAACTAACTGGATCTGAATAATGTAGTTCTGAGACAAGAGGACTGTTGTGGTTTGAGTTGCCTAGTATATGCAGAAATTTGCTCCTCCGTCATTCCACCTTCATGTCGTAAAAAAACACGATAGTGAGAACATGAGTATCTGGGAGGGTCTTGTGGGAGAGTCTAGTGCTGTTACGGAAAACAATTTGACTGAATTTTTCCCTGGAGTTTTCAATGTTGCACATATAAAACTGAATGGCCAATTTGGATGACTCTTCTGTTACTATTCTCAAATCCCATAATACAAAGCAGTGAAAGTCGCATCATAAGTGCCTGGGATGGCTGGCTTCAAGAATCATAAGGCAATTTCTCATGAATAATTGACCTGAAAGATTTATTTATTTTAAGAGAAGAGGAATATACAATACAGACAAAATAGTCAGTATACATACTGTAAATCTTGAGGAAGCACTGTCCCGGACATAGTACAGAAGATAAGTCAGCTGGTTGTGTGATAACGCAGTATTCATTGAACCACTACATGGCAAAATAAAATGCAGTGAGTTTGTACAATTTGGGGAAGGAGTGGGACTGTCCATGGTGGCATCAGTTCTTGGTATATTGCAGGCCACATTCTAATGCTAATCTACAGTAGCGACTGACTATTCAGCCTGATCCACACAGTGCAAGCCACACAATGTATAAAGGCCAATTTATGCTGACAACCCAGTCCTCGCAGACGGTGTCGCAGACAGTGTCTGCGTAGCCCCCCCCACCTTCGCAGACGCTCTGCGCGCACCTCCCAAAAATTGTGACCACCGCAGAAGCCTCGCAGACAGCGCTGCAGAGAAGAGGGCTCTGATTGGTCCACTCTACCCGCTGTACACGCACTTCCGCTTCCCTACTTTCCCGGTTTTTGTTTTCACGACCGGCATTTTTAAAAACACGAGCGAAGATGGAGCAGCATGAAGAGCGGTTGATTGAGGAAGTACGTACGTCTATACGACTCCAGTTCTAGTCATTATAAAAAAAAAAAGTTCTAGTCATTATAAGTAACCGGAGGATAAACACTCCACTAACCACACCCACCAACTACTCCTAGCGACTTCGCCCCCCCTTGCGTTGTGCCGGTGAATAACATCACGCACGCCTATTACTCCCCGCTCAACAATAAATTACAACTGTCTGCGAAAAGCTATCTCCGAAAGCCTTGTCGCAAGAGCATGCAGAGGCCTTAAGACTCCATGAGCTGCATGGCAGTCCCCAGTCACTAGTTATTTGCCATGAACATAAAAATCATGCTTTCCTGCACAGTGACATAGCCAGGAATTAATTTCTGAGGGGATGAGGAAATATACAACAATCCCAATTCCAAAAAGGTTGGAATGTTGTGTAAAATATACATAAAAAAGAATGTCTTGCAAATAATTGAAACCCTATATTTCATTGAAAATGGCACAAAGATAACATTTTAAATGTTCAAACTGAAAAAATTTATTATTTCTTGAAAAAAAATATATGGTCATTTTGAAATTTTCATTTCAGAAAAGTTGAGACAGGGACATGCTTACCACTGTGTTGCATCACCTCTACTTTTAACAACACTCAGTAAACGTTTGAGAACTGAGGAGACCAAATGTTGTAGTTTTGAAGGAGAAATGTTGTCCCATTCTTGCCTCATATACAATTTTAATTGCTCAACAGTACAGGATCTCCCTTTGTCATATTTTGTGCTTCATAACGCACCAAATGTTTTAAATGAGAGACAGGTCTGGACTGCAGGCAGGCCAGTTTAGCCTCGGGATTCTTTTACTACAGAGCCATGCAGTTTTAATACATGCAGAAAGCAGTTTGGCATTGTCTTGCTGAAAGAAGGAAGGCCTTCCCTGAAAAAGATTTTGTCTGGATGGCAGCATATAGCTCTGAAACGTGTATATATATATCATTCAACATTAATGATGCCTTCCCAGATGTGCAAGTTACCCATGCCATGTGCACCAATGCCCCCTCATACCATCACAGGTGCTGGCTTTTGAACTGTGCACTGATAACAAGCTGGATGGTCCCTCTCTTCTTTAGCCTGGAGGACGTGGTATCCATGATTTCTAAAAAGAATTTCTAATTTTAATTGGTCAGACCTCGGGACAGTTTTCCACTTCGCCTCAGTCCATCATAAAAGAGTTCGGGTCTAGAGAAGGGGGAGGTGTTTCTGGATATTGTTTATATCTGGTTTTAACTTGCGTTTGTGGATGCAGTCATGAACTGTTTTCATAGATGATAGTTTTCTGAAGTGTTCCTGAGCCCATGTAGCGATTTCCACTACAGACACGTGTCTGCTTTTAATGTAGTTTCGCCTGAGGGCCTGAAGATCACAGGCATCCGATGTCAGTTTTCAGCCTTGTCTCTTGCATACAGAGATTTCTCCAGATTCTCTGAATTTTTTATGTACCATAGATCATGTGATCCCCAAATTTTCCATTGAGGAACGTTATTCTTAAATTGTTGCACTGTTTGCCCACGCAGTCTTTCACAGAGCGGTGACCCTTCCCCAGCTTTACTTCTGAGAGACTCCGCCTCTCTGGGATGCTCTTTTTATACTCAGTCATGTTACTGACTTGTTGCCAATTCACCAAATCAGGTTTTTTTTCTTTCTTTTTTTAGCCATTACACAACTTTTTCAGTCTTTTGTTGCCCCGTCTCAATTTTTTTGAAACGTGTTGACATCAAACTCAAATTGAGCATATAATTTTCAAAGAACAATCACATTTCTCAGTTTCCACATTTGATATGTTGTCTTTGTACTATTTTCAATGAAATACAGGGTTTCCATGATTTGCAAATCTTCACATTCTGTTTTTATTTATGTTTTACACAGCATCCCAACTGTTTTGGAATTGGAGTTGTAAATAAAAAGTGTGATCTGCATGCTTATATGGAAAAGTGTGATGTGTTCAGGCAATTTGGGTAAATTCCAGGCAGTACAAATGTGTTATTTTAATTATTTAAGAGACAATCTAACATCAACCAATCATATTGCCATATTAATAATGTTGCCGTAAAATACCTTTATGATCATTTCACTGAAAATGATTCAAATAAAATGTGAGTGACAGGAGCTTTAAGCTTTATCTCATGAAACCAGATTTCTTCTTTTTTCTTCTCCTGACTTCATTTTGAAGAATTAAGTGCAGGTTTATTGGTCACTCCAATGTGCCTCCACATGATAGTCGTACATGCCAAGTTCACAGGGCCTAAAATATTCCAGAGTAAAATTTAAGTGTACAGTTTTAGTATTTGGACATTGTGTTACACTGCAGATATGTTATCTGTGATTGTCATGTTGTTAGATGCTTTGTGTTTCTGTGGCCTCTGATCAAGTTCAAATTACAAATTAAAATTTTATATTTATCACACACAACCATACACAGTACAGCTGCAGAGAAATACTTATTACAACTGTCCGTGACATAAAAATAGAATTTACCTCCACCAGAATTGGCTCTGAAACAGGTAGAAAAGGAAACATAAAACAACAGTGTAAGGGATATAAAAGACCAGCGGTAACAACAGTACAACTGTATTTGGAATAAAGTGCAGATGTGTGCAGCTGTATGTATAATACAATGCTGTGCAGCATCAGGCTTCAAAATTAAATTAAAGTGCACTGCACATATAAACAACATCAAAAACAGATAGGGCAATAAACAGTAGCAATACAGTGTCTTGTAAAAGTATTCATCCCCCTTGGAGTTTGTCCTGTTTTGTTGCATTACAAGCTGGAATTAAAATGGATTTTTGGAGGGTTAGCACCATTTGATTTACACAACATGCCTACCACTTTAAAGGTGCAAATTGTTTTTTTTTATTATTATTGTGACACAAACAATAATTAAGATGAAAAAGCAGAAATCTAGAGTGTGCATAAGTATTCACCCCCTTTCATATGAAACCCCTAAATAAGAGCTGGTCCAACCAATTCATTTCATAAGTCACATAATTAGTTGATTAAGATCCACCTGTGTGCAATCAAAGTGTCACATGATCTGTCACATGATGTCTGTTTAAATAAATCAACCTGTTCTGGAAGGACCCTGACTCTGCAACACTACTAAGCAAGCAACATGAGAACCAAGGAGCCTCCAAACAGGTCAGAGACAAAGTTGTGAAGAAGTATAGATCACGGTTGGGTTATAAAAAAATATCCCAAACTTTGAATATCCCAGGGAGCACCATTAAATCCATGATAGCAAAGTGGAAAGAATATGGCACCACTACAAACCTGACAAGAGAAGGCCACCCACCAAAACTCACAGACCGGGCAAGGAGGACATTAATCAGAGATGCAACAAAGACACCAAAGATAACGCTGAAGAAGCTGCAAAGATCCACAGCAGAGATGGGAGTCTCTGTCCATAGGACCACTTTAGGCTGTGCGCTCTACAGAGTGGGGCTTTATGGAAGAATGGCCAGAAAAATGTCATCGCTTAAGAAAACACATTTGGAGTTTGCCCAACAGCATGTGGCAGACTCCCCAAACACATGGAAGAAGATTCTCTGGTCAAACGAGACTAAAATTGATCTTTTTGGCCATCATGGGAAATGCTGTGTGTGGGACAAACCCAACGCCCTGAGAACACCTGAGAATGGCTTAATCAAAGCCCAGACCGCAATCCAATCTAGAATCAGTGGCATAACTTGAAGATTGCTGTATACCAATGGAATCCATCTAACTTGAAGGAGTTGGAGCAGTTTTGCTTTGAGGAATTGGCAAAAATCCCAGTGGCTAGATGTGCTAAGCTAATAGAGACATACCCCAAGAGACTTGCAGCTGTAATTGCAGCAAAAGGTGGCTCTACAAAGTATTGACTTGTGTGTGTGTGGGTGGGTGGGTGGGGGGGGGGATACCTATGCACGCTCCAGATTTCTGTTTTTTTTTCATCTTATTTATTGTTTATGTCACAATAAAACAACAAATTTTACCTTTAAAGTTGTAGGCATGTTGTGTAAATTAAATAGTGCTAACCCCTCAAAAGTCCATTTTAATTTCAGCTTCTCATGCGACAAAACAACACAAACACCAAAGGGGATGAATACTTTTGCAAGACACTTTACTTGCACAATTTTACAATTAATCATAAAAACACTTTTAATTTTCTAAACATTTTACCCCATCTGATTCGTGACTTGAGGCAAGATGTCTGCAGTTTAATACTAAGAGACACATGAACCATGAATTACACTTTTGTATGAAGCAGCTCCTTAATACTGGAACTCATCCTTTTTAGAGTTAGATGGACTTCGTGCTATCCTGAGACAGATGACGATATCTCTCATTACAGGAAGGAAAATGGTCAGGTTGTGAAATAGGCGAATTTCACCCAAAATAATAGTCACATTTTCTTTCTACAAGTAAGAATGGAACAGCAGTCTATCTTACATTTAACATTTTAATTCTACACATGTGACAAACATCTGTAACATCACATTTTAACACCCCAAACACATGGAAGAAGATTGTCTGTCTTCATAAAGTCTTTATAAAAGACCTTATTCAGGAGGCTTGATTAGTTTAGTTTAGTTTTTAGTTTAGTTTAGTTTAGTTTAGTTGGGGGCGGCATGGTGGTATAGTGGCTAGCACTGTCGTCTCATAGCAAGAAGGTTCTGGGTTCAAGCCCAGGGCCTTTCTGTGTGGAGTTTGCATGTTCTTCCCGTGTCTGTGTGGGTTTCCTCCGGGTGCTCGGGTTTCCCCCACAGTCCAAAGATATGCAGGTTAGGCTAATTGGTGGCTCTAAATTGACTGTGAGTGTGAATGGTTGTTTGTGTCTATGTGTCAGCCCTGTGATGACCTGGCGACTTGTCCAGGGTGTACCCCACCTCTCACCCGTAGTCGGCTGGGATAGGCTCCAGCTTGCCCACGACCCTGTAGAGGATAAGCAGTTACAGATAATGGATGGATAGTTGAGTTTAGGATAGCTCATTTAGTTATTACAAGCTAAATTGCTTTAAATTAATTCAAAATCCAATTACATCATAACTTATTAATGAGGAAACCATAACTAAATGAAGATAATTCAGAAGAGCCCTGCGATGACCTGGTGACTTGTCCAGGGTGTACCCCACCTCTCGCCCATAGTCAGCTGGGATAGGCTCCAGCTTGCCTGCGACCCTATACAGATAATGGATGGATGGATAATTCAGAAGTATTCATATTTTCACATTTTAGACCATTTTTCACCTCACAAGGAAAGAAAATCATAGAAATAATGTTTTATGTTCAGCGGAGTTTTTGAAATGTATGGTGGACGATGATGACAAGAGCACAAATAAAAATACAAAATCAGCTTGATCAGTGAAAAACAGGTTACCATGACAACCCTGCTGCAAGCAGACCTGAATGTACCTGAATATGAATTCGTTATTTGGATATGAGAGAATGCCACAGACCTGGTGTGTGCACCAAGATCCAGTAGGAAGGAAAGAAAACAGTCATACAAGTGAGGTTTTTACTTTAGGCTTTACTGTGGAGCTTTAAAAAGTCGGGAAGACGTTTGCAAAAGTCGCAAAGAGGTTTCAGCAAAATTTCGACAGCAAATTACGTCCCCAAAACTGCAAAAGACTTTCAACTCACTCAAAATGTTTGGGCAGAACATTCAGAAAAATCAGGAAAAAGTTGGGACGGTGTGTTGAAATTGAGATTAAAACTGAAAATGATTAATTTGTAAATAATCTTTGGCCTGTATTGCACTCAAAACCATACAACATCACATTATTTGATGTTTTACCTCATGAATTTTATTTATTTATTTTTTTCAAAAATAAAGACATTTCAATTTTGATTCTTGCAACACATTTCAATAAAGTTGTGACAGTAAAGCATTTACCACTTTATAATGTTTCCATTCCTTCTCACAACACTTAAAAGATGTTTAGGGACTGAAGACACCAAGTGATGAAGTGTTTCAGGTGTTGTTTTGTCCCGTTCTTCCTGTAAACAGGTCTTAAGGTATACAACGGTATGGGTTCGTCACTGTAATATTTTTCATTTCTAAATTCTCCACATTTTATCTACTAGGGACAGAGGGGACATGCCCTCTTCTTCCACAGCCATGCCTTTGTAATGTGTGCAGAATCTGGTTTTGCGTTGTCTTGTTGAAATCTCCCTGGAAAAGATGTCGTCTTGAAGGAAGCAGATGTTGCTCCAGAATCTCAGTGTAATTTTCTGCATTAATGCTCCATCACAGAAGTGTAAGTTACCTTTGCCAAGGGCGCTGACACAACCCCATACGACGACACACCCTGGCTTTTGGACTTGTTCCTGGTAACAGTCTGGATGGTCCTTTTAGTCTTTGTTTCGGAGCACACGACATCCATTTCTTACAAAAAAAAAGACATGGATACTGATTCTGACCACAGTACATATTTCCACTGTGTGATGGTCCATCCCAGATGTCTCTGAGCCCAGAGAAGTTGACGGCACTTCTGGACACAGTTAACACAAGGCTTTTTGCACAGTAAAGTTTTAACTGGTGTTTGTGGATGTAACTCTGTATTGTAGCTTGATAAAGGCTTTCCAAAGTAATCCCAAGCCCATGTGGTTCTATCAGCTATAGATGGATGATGGTTCTTGATGTAGTTCCACCTGAGGGATCGGAGATCACGGGTGTTCAGATTAGGCTTGAGCCCTTTACACACTGAATTTCCTCCAGATTCCTTGAATCATTTAACAATATTATGCACCATAAAGGGTGAAATATCCAAATCCCATCCTATCTTGGCAAAGCTTGGCAAAGGTTTGCCAAAGTAATCCCAAGCCCATGTGGTTCTATCAGCTGTAGATGAATAATGGTTCTTGATGCAGTGAAGGATCAGTGATCACGGGGGTTCAGATTAGGCTTGATCCCTTTGCCCTTTACACACCAGAATTCCTCCAGATTCTTTGAATTGTTTAATGATATTATGTATCGTAGAGGGTGAAATATCCAAATCCCTTCCTATCTTTCTTTGAGGAACATTGTTTTTAAACATTTCAATAATTTTCTAATGCATTTGTTGACAAACTGGAGATCCTCAGCCCATCTTTACTCCTCAAAGACTAGGCCTTTCCTGGATACTGATTTTGTACCAAATCATGATTACAATTGCCTGTTGACATCACCTGTTTCAAATCACATCATTATTTAATTGTTTTACCTCATTACTAGCCCTAAATTGCCCCGTCACAACTCTTTTTGGGAAATGTTGCAGGTCTAAAATGCAGGAATGGATGTATATTAACAAATGAAATGAAATTCACCAACAAAACATGAAATATCTTGCGTTCCTTCTGTCTGCAATGAAATACAAGTCAAAGTACATTTAGGAATCGCTGATTCAATTTTTTTTTAATTTGCATTTTCCACACCATCCCAATTTTTTTTCTGATTTGGAGTTGTAAAAGAGCCAAAAGTTTCATTTTGTGAATATTATGGTTATAATTAAGTGCAGGTATAATTAGCTGCTTAAGTAATGGAAGGTCCTCACAAGGATAGTCAAACAAACTTGCGTATCAGTTTGCAATCAGCTCTTCATGGGGACATTGACCTGTTTACCTTTTCTTGATTTCTACCTCCAGAATGTGGTCAGATTCGTGCAGGGAAGCTTCCCTCACAGAGGGCTTTTGGGGTGAATGTGATTAAACTTTGCTGTTCTGGGCATTTCACATATTTTTAGTGTTTTATCTTTGGAAGGATTATTCAAGAGAGATTGATGTTAACATGTGTGACATTTATTCTTAGTCTTTTCTTTTCACAGACCAACAAGGAGAAAATATGTGAGCTAACAGTGGAAAAATAAAAAAAATAAAAGAAAGAGACAGTGTCTTCATGAGGCATGCAAGCTTACTGAATACCAACAAACAAATGCTTTTACAACAGTACCCACAATGCAGTGCACTTAAACCATAACCCTTTACCCTCTACCCAGACTCTGGATGATTTGAGCTGTAATGGAAATTTCTAATAAACACTTCAGAACGCTTAACAGTTGTCTTTTCAGTCATTTATTATAGTAGATCATATAAAAGATATATAAAATAGGAAAGGAAAGAGAAGAATAGAAGAAGACATCACTTCTGATGATGCCGAGAGTACGCGCACTCTGAGTTGTGTTTTAGGAATGTTATCTATTATACTCTGAAAGCATTCGCTCACTGCTTGTGTCTTCACGTGATTGGCTCAAGATTTTCTATGAAGCTTTGTTAAAGCGTGCACCTGGCATGCGGGCGGATGCGTAGTTATGAGAACTCAGGCACCCTGCTTATCACCACCAAGGTCAGGAAAGGTGGTTACATCATGAGAAGATGCAAGCTAGGATGAACTCAAGCACCCTGCTCATTACCACCAAGGCCACAGAAAAGCGATTACAACATAGGAAAAAACATCTTTCTCAGTATAGGCCACTTGAGCTCAACACACAGAAACACAGAGAATAATAATGTTCATCCATTAAAAATTCCCTCACATCCCCCCCTTTTTATCCTATAGGATAAATTACTAAAAGGAAAGAAAAGAACTGTACACAGTTTCAGTGATAAGAGTTCTCAGAGAGATTCGACTTAACACGTCATTGAGTGTACAGGGATAATGCTAAGGCTGTTTTTATAAGACAGACATCTTAAATGAATGCTAACAAGCCATATACATAGATCAGGAATAATAGAACAGGAAACAATGATAATGAAAGTGTTTTAAGTCAGGACTAGTTTCATGTCAACTGTGCTGATGTCATCGAACGGTGGGTTATAGTCTTCGTGTGAGTTTGGAGGCCAGTCAGGCAAGTCGTCAGAGTCTATTTTCACCATCTGGTAACCGATATTTGTCAGCTGCCTCTGAAACACAGACATACAACATTGACAGAGAACAGGGAGCAAACAAAGCATCACAATCACTAAGACCAGGACCAGTATGGTGGATAGAATTAGAGTCTTCCATCCACTGAACTAACACCACCAGCTGTCTTTATCTCCTTCATGTTCGTCTGCTCATAATTGTTCAGCAACCTTGCGCATCTTGTTCAGTGCCTCAGTAATGTTACCTACCGAGTTAACCCTTGCCCTTCTTGACGTGTATTGGTGCTCAGAGGGCGGGCACGCCCTATCAGCCCTCGTCCCACCTCACCGGGACTTGGAGGAAACTCAAAACCCTAAGACTTATCTATCAGCTAGACACTGAAATACTCTTCCCTATTGAGGGTGTGTGCGTGATTGATGTGATACTCGCACTGTTCCATGCAGTGATGCCTTTCTTCCTCATGAGCTTTAGTCAGCATCTGGGTCACTTAGGCCTTCTTTTCCTCCTGCTCAGCCGGTTCAGGAACCCTCCTGTAGTGGCTAGCGTGGATCCACGTCACTCTGCCTGTGACCTTCACTGCCGTTGGGGTCGTGAGCAGGACCTGGAATGGGCTATTCCACCATGGCTTGTTCCACTTGGTTCGTCGGAAGTCCTTCACCACGATCCAATCCCCTGGTTGCAGATCGTGCAGAGGTCCCTCAGCAGGTTTGGGAAGTGCTTCTTTTACCTGTTTGTGGATAGATTTCAAAGCAGAGGACAACGTTGCACAGTAATTCAACATTGCATCATCACACAGTGTGGTGTCCAGCAGTGTTCCTTGAGCTGGCCCTATCCCCGTGTTGGGTACTCGTCCAAACAGAATTTCAAATGGGCTTAACCCATGTTTAGGCCTAGTTTGCATCCTCATTTGTGTAAGTACTACAGGGAGGACCTTTGTTCATCCTAGCCCTGTTTCTGCACAAGCTTTGCTTAGTTTATTTTTAAGTGACCCATTTTCCCTCTCTACTGCTCCTGCACTGGCAGGATGATAGGCACAATGTTGCTTCAGGTCTATCCCTAGGAATGCTCCTGTTTTCTTTAGGACTGCATTAACAAAGGGTGTTCCATTGTCACTTGAGATTTTGCTAGGTATACCCCACCTAGGAATTACATCTCTCAGGAGTGCTTTGACTACCGCCTCTGAGTCTTGTTTAGCTGTGGGGAATACTTCTACCCATTTTGAAAACATGTCAACTATTACCAGGCAACACCTTTTCCCTTCACTGAGCCTAAAACCATTCCTGTGCTCATCCACATACACATTTAGCACTTTGTTTGGTCATTAATTGGAATTTAATGATGATTCAAAGTCACTCAAAAGTTCCTTTTCTCCAGCTGTCATTTTAAGTTCTTAAGTTCCTTTTTTTGGCCCCTTTAAGCTCATACCCTGACCTTCATCAAGGTCAATTGGAAGCACCCCACCCCGATTTGGAAAACATTCCATGCAGTCCTTTAATGATGGATAAATTACACAGTGTGGTGGATGTAGGACAGTGATAAAAGGGTTGATTTGACAGGTCAAAGGATACTAATCAGGAATGCCAATATGCATACCACCCCTGCATGACTTGCCCGGACTCAATACTCAACCCAGTATGAATATGATCTTTTCAAAGGGAGGTCATGCTCTGAACACCTGAGTGTGATCTAGTAACAAATGCAAGTGTTATAGGGCTTGAGCTTATCATGATGAAAAACCTCTCTCTTTGGGCTCTTCTGGAGCTGATGTATCAATTCATCCAATTGATCCAAGACAAGACTCCAAGTTGGGGTCTTCTGAACCTTCTTGTCAATTCAGCTAAACTGTACGTAGTTACTCAGTCCACCATAACAGTGAATGAGGTCACAAGGCCCCATTCCCAGTGGCAATAGTCTGTGACCATAGTACCTAGGATCATTTGCAAAGTGATATTAAGCCATTTGACCTATCCATCTAACTGTGGTCTGAATGGGGTCAGGTGGGTCTTCTCAAAAAAGCTGCACATTCCTTTAAAGTCTTCAGATTCAAATTTTGATCACTGGTTACTGTGGAGAGTTCATTCATTCATTCATTCATTATCTCTAGCCGCTTTATCCTTCTACAGGGTGGCAGGCAAGCTGGAGCCTATCCCAGCTGACTACGGGCGAAAGGCGGGGTACACCCTGGACAAGTCGCCAGGTCATCACAGGGCCGACACATAGACACAGACAACCATTCACACTCACATTCACACCTACGGTCAATTTTAGAGTCACCAGTTAACCTAACCTGCATGTCTTTGGACTGTGGGGGAAACCGGAGCACCCGGAGGAAACCCACGCGGACACGGGGAGAACATGCAAACTCCACACAGAAAGGCCCTCGCCGGCCCCGGGGCTCGAACCCAGGACCTTCTTGCTGTGAGGCGACAGCGCTAACCACTACACCACCGTGCCGCCCCTGTGGAGAGTTGATGGGGAATAATAAGTTTAGTAGGATACTTTGTTTAAGGTCCCACCGGCTCCAATAGACCTTTATGGCAGGACCAAAATTTCCACACAGTCAGGATGCTCGCTACCTTCCTCAAGCGATCTCAGGAGCACAGTCCTATCAGGGTTGGACATCTGAGCTTCACATCCCTCTATCACTGTCCAGCTTTGGAGCAGGGCAATGGGTTTTGTATCACTCAAGCAAAATACATTTTGTTGTGTTATATAGGCTTTTCTTATGTTCATATATCACATTAGGGGCACCTTCAGAAGCTACACAAATATGAGGATATTCTCCTAATCATCCCTGAGTGCATGTAGCAGTTCACGTGGACTTGCATTCTCTGTCTCAACTTGATACTACCTGATAGCGGAAGCATGTTCTGAGTATGGCCCATATGCAGCCTCCATTTCCTCTATTTACTTGTGTGTAATTCCAATGTGCAGACCTGGGGTTTTTGTGGCCCACTGCTCTTGCAGTTCCAACTAAACAGAACATCAATTGGACCGCCACTGTCTTCTCTGGTCAATGGTTATGTTTAGCACAGCTCTCAAGCCATTGAGTGGCATTTTCATTATCTCTACCAGATAAGATGACATTATGCCCATACCTAGGCTGGGTGTCTGGATCCTGCAGGCTTGGAAGAAAACCGTGCACTCTCAGGATTACCCTCAATGATCTGAGCCTCACAATGCCTACAACCATGGCACTGTGGTGACCACATGGTGACTAAGTTTCTGTGGGCTGCATGTCTGGAGTGAAAAACAGAGGGGTTTGTCTATGATTTGGAGAGGAGTGATGAGCAGCTTTGACTGGTGTTCAGTCAAAGACAAGAATGACAATCACAAAAACAAAGGCTCAAAATCAACACACAGGTTTTGTTAGCAAGAGTGTGTTTGCATTTGCTTTGTACAGTCTATGAACAGGAAGTATGTGGAGTTGAAGAAATGTTCTCAGTATTCTGGGGAGGATGCCCTCTGCAGATGTGGAGAGCTTCTGTCCCTGGTGGATGTAACATCATGTGATTTATTGCTGTTATTGAATTGAGTGGATTTGAGTAAGTTCTTGAATTTGCGACAAATTTATTTGCTGAGCAGCTGTCATTTTGTCCCTCTTGTTAGCCATTAGCCAAACATCTGGTTAACTTAGCTGCTATTTTGCCAAAGTCTGTTTCTTTTTGTTATGTTTTAAATAATCCAGTAGATTTGCAATGACTCACCAGAGAAGGTGAAATGCATCCCAGATGAGTCCCCAATCTTATCTTTCCTGGTTTATTCCTCTATACAGTGGTTGTGGATGACCCTTCCCTCGCTTAGAGCTCCAGGGCCAGAGCATGATTAAACATTCTCCGGGGTTTTTCCCTTATTTCTTTTCATTTGAAAAGGATGAGTCAGTAAAGATCGATGTTGTGCAGGGAATTTATTGACTGCATCCCACTGACAAATCTTTTCACTACAGTAAATATACTGTGATGCACCTAAACCTTAATTCTTTATCCTTTAACACACACACACACACACACACACACACACACACACACACTAACTTCAAGGGAGAAAAAAACCTTATTGTACCAGACCAATGTCCCCACCAGAAATCTGGAATTGCAATTTGCAAGACTCAGAACTTGCTGACTGCTTCACACACTCTCCAAGTCAATTATTTTTTGCAAATCATGTTATCCCCGACTTCTTTTAAAAGTAGCCTGTGCTGCACAATAACCTCACGACACAACAATTGACTAGTCATAATTTGTTTTTGAATGTGTTCTAGTAATAGGTGGGTTGTATCCGACGTCATATCTGCCTCATTAGATATGTGAGACATGAAGTGGTGGTCAGCTAAGCTCACTGTTCACAAAGGGTTACTATCACTGGGGCACCTTGCAAACCATTAAAATGCCCTATTCTTGCATTGTTTTTGGCTCCTCAAATCAAACAAACTGTGAAACTGATAAAAGTTTCTTCTGGGTTCCACATGAAGTGATAAAGGGTGAAAGAGCAAAGGATTTTACCAAAAGATGAGGAGAAAGGTGGCTCTTGAACCTTTCACTGTGATGGAAGGGAGCTGGGTTGAAGAACACTCGGGCTTTTAGTGATCACTTCATGAAAGGTTTGTAAATTTCTCTGATTTATTTCGTTTGGAGTCGCAAATCACTTTTCTCACCATTTTCCATTATTTCCTGATGTCTTGAAGTTCAGGAGAGGCTTCAATCCTCAGATATGTTTTTGTTTACTGTCTGATCGCCATATTGTAAACTAACGTACATGTTTTCACTTTATTTCTCAGGATGTCCAAGCAATCTTTACAGGGACAATGATGTAGATTGGGCTCCTACACTGAACTAGAGAGATAGGATGATTGAGACAATCCATGGAAACACAGCTCATGAGTTAACAGAACAAAACTGCTTCCCCGGCCGCGCAATTACAGTGAGCCATGATAATTTCTCCATCCTGTTTCACCAATATTCAGGTCTTTAAAGGGGTTTCTGTGGATCTTTGTGAATGATTTACCCGGAAGGTAAGAGCAGGGAGGATTGAGAATGGAGCAGCTGTGGTTTGTTTACACCCGATACTAAAACTTGTCGCATCCTAGTGATCATCGTAAAGATGCGTACAAAAATCCCAGAAACACCTCCTTACCCAGGCAAAAAACAATCCAGGATTTATCTTGTAGTGTCCTGATCCCTAGATCTTTAACCAAGCCAAATATAAAAAGTTGTACACCTCCATGCTCTTCCAGGTTTTCATCTGTTTGTCCATGTAGAATGATGTCTGCAGCACCAGCTAGTTTGAGATATCAGGGAACTCAATGGATGGATAATTTTCCAACTCCTAGGAAAAATCCTTCTTTACTAGTGTGTAAGGATCTATCCCCTTGCAAAGAATAACTTTCTGAAGGTATCTTGACTATGCATTGGCCTCTAAACTGCGAAAACAGCCAGGGATGGTTTCACTGGCTCTTTGCATAATGGCAGCCTGACCACCACTTCATTCACCGGAAGTAAACTCACAAGCGAAAGTCACATGACTGAAAACAATCCAGTGTTGTAGTCGAGTCACTAAACCTCGAGTCCGAGTCCAGTCTCGAGTCTCCAGTGTTCAAGTCTGAGTCAAGTCCAAGTCATTAAAGAAAATTCTGAGTCAAGTCCAAGAACAATACTCCAACCGCACCATTTGACAGCAGCTGTTGCTGCCTTTATGTGAAAGCATCTCTGCTACTGTGTTGGACTACCGTTACTGCTCGACTGCCCCATTTTAGTTAATAGGCTACAGATAAAAAGCTCGCTCATCACTCAGGAAGCCCCACCCACTATCAACAGTGCAAATTACATGAGCGAAGATTAACACTAGCTAGTTCATCGCTCAGCAAGCAAGCTTCTCTATCAACAGAGCAATGAACATAGCGTGTCAATTCCTTCTCTGGGTGGAGTCTTATCAAATGATGACTGAAGTTCGAGGTTGTCCCCATTGTCTCCTTGATAGTTCTTCTACATATGGAACACATAGCAGTGCATTTTTTTTCCACTGCACGAGAAGTCTGTATAAGCAAAGCGGACAATCCTAGGGGCGTTCTCTCCAGGCATTTTAGCGCTATTAATGCTAGTTTGTTCCTGAACATGACGTATGAACAGGTGAATGTGCATTCTCTTGCACAAAATTAGTATAAAAATTAATGCAGATATAAATGTATTATGCCAAATTATTATGGCATGTTACAAAAAAAAAAAAAAATCAGAGTCCTCGTCTCCAATTTACGAGTCTGAATGCAATTAATGCACAAGTCCGAGTCCAAATCCGAGTCATCAGTGCTCAAGTCCAAGTCAAGTCACGAGTCCTTAAAATTAGGGCACAAGTCAGACTTAAATACTACAGGCCTAATACAAGCTCTATGCTATATGTTTGTAATGGCTACAGGTAAACCTAAATTGAACAATACATAAAATAATATCATAGTATTAGATTTTAAGAACAGTTTGGATAAATTCCCATCATTAATGGCAGACTTCATTTCCACATATTTCTTTATTTGTTCATCAAATTAAAGGCAAAACAAGAACAAAGTGTCATAAGGTGATGTTCCAGTAAAAATATTTTTCTGTGCTCCTTCAGGTTATGAAAATGTCAGTGTATCAGTGAACAGAAATAACTACTGGTTAAATATATAAAAACAGATCTGAAACAAAATCTTTATTATACAAGTATGATTCTGCTTCCTCATTTTCTTCACTTAATAAAATTACACAATTTGCATTTTACGATAGGAGCACACAGTGCAGTGCTGCTGTTGATCACTTTGGAGCCTCACAGGTTCAGGATTCAATCCTGAGCTCAGGTGACTGACTGTCATGTTTACTCCAGTGATTTAAAACATGTGATTTGACAGATACAAGCTGTTGTTCTTGATTTGTTCATCCTTCCTAGATGTTGTGTAATCATTGGGGAGTCTGTGCACTGCCCTGTTTAGTTCTGTAGAGTTATTATTGCATCTAGTGGTAAAAAATGGGAACAACAACACATGCTAACACTGGCCCACAATTGTTTGCACTCACAGGCAATTTCAAGCAGCCAGTTGACCTAATTTGCATGTCTTTGGACTGTGTAAGGGTGGCACGGTGGTGTAGTGGTTAGCGCTGTCGTCTCACAGCAAGAAGGTCTGGGTTCGAGCCCCATGGCCGGTGAGGGCCTTTCTGTGCGGAGTTTGCATGTTCTCCCCGTGTCCGCATGGGTTTCCTCCGGGTGCTCCGGTTTCCCCCACAGTCCAAAGACATGCAGGTTAGGTTAACTGGTGGCTCTAAATTGACCGTAGGTGTGAGTGTGAATGGTTGTCTGTGTCTATGTGTCAGCCCTGTGATGACCTGGCGACTTGTCCAGGGTGTACCCCGCCTTTCGCCCGTAGTCAGCTGGGATAGGCTCCAACTTGCCTGCGACCCTGTAGAACAGGATAAAGCGGCTAGAGATAATGAGATGAAATGAGATGGACTGTGTGAGGAAACCAGAGCACCTGGAGGGAACCCACACAGGAATGAGGAGAAAACACAAACTCCATGCAGACAGACCCCAGTCAGCCAGGAGTTTTGAGCTCAGAATCTTCTCACTGCAAGGTGACAGTGAAAGCCACCATCCGTACACAGCTGAAAGATTGATGAACTAAAATTAATTTACAAATTAAAGAACAGTGAGGGGCCAATTTTGTGTTAAAGGTGTGTGGATTGAGGAACTAAGGATATTGTATTGCCATTTTTTTGTGCTTTTAGACATCTTCCTTTTTTTTCTCAGTGAAAAATGGTGTACACAGTTAATTCCACCAGCGGCAGGGTGGTGTAGTGGTTAGCACTGTCGCCTCACAGCAAAAAAGTTCTGGGTTTGAGCCCAGTGGCTGACGAGGGCCTTTCTGTATGGAGTTTGCATATTGTCTGCGTGGGTTTCATCCGGGTGCTCCGGTTTCCCCCACAGTCCAAAGATATGCAGGTTAGACTAACTGGTGGCTCTAAATTGACCGTAGGTGTGAATGTGAGTGTGAATGGTTGTCTGTGTCTATGTGTCAGCCCTGCGATGATCTGGCGACTTGTCCAAGGTGTACCCCGCCTCTCGCCCATAGTCAGCTGGGATAGGCTCCATCTTGCCTGCGACCCTGTAGAACAGGATAAGCGGATACAGATAATGGATGGACGGATGGATTCAGTCCCTTCTAATTGGCCTCCCTACTAAGTCTCTTCAAAGGCTACAATACATTCAGAACTCTGCAGCAAGACTAATTACCCATACCAAACGATCTGCTCATATCACCCCCATTCGTTCTCAGCTTCACTGGCTACCTGTTCTGTCCCGTATTAAGTATAAAATCTTACTACTCACCTTCAAAGCCCTACATAACCTTACTCCTCCTTACATCCATGACCTTCTGACCCCTTACACATCCCGCTCTCTCAGATCCTCTAGCCATAATCTCCTTGCTGCCCCCCACGCCAGACTCTCTACCCTGGGTGGCAGGTCCTTCAGCGCCATAGTCCCCAAGCTCTGGAAGTCCCTCCCTCAACTTGCCATGACTGCTCCTCCCTTCCTTTCTTCAAATCTCATCTCAAAGCCTTTCTGTTTCATGAGCACTTCTACTTCTCCTCCTCCACCACTGCATCAACTTACCACTCTATTATTATTATTATTATTATTATTATTATTATTATTATTCTCACCCTTTCTCACCCTGTGCAAGGTAAGCACTTAAGTGCTTATCAGTTGATCGGCCTTTTACTTGAGCATCTCCTGCTGGTCAAGGAACAGTTCCTCCTCCTCCACTTTCTATTTCCGTTCCATGTCTGGTGACCTAGTCCATCCGAGTTTCAAGGCTGATCATACATTGCGTGTGCAGCAAGCTTTTTACGCCACCGGCTAGCAGGGCCTGTCATGGCAACCCCTTTTGTTTATTCGGGCTTGGGGACCGGTATGTTGCATATGATGTATATGCTTCATGGCTAAAAGTGTCAGGACTGCTAATTAGTACCTTCCTCATGTCATAAGCCCCCTGAAGATTACAGGTCTCCCATGGACTAGACCCAGGCAGACAGCAGGTGGGAACAAGCTGCCACACCTCGACAAGGTTACACAGTTCCTTTTCCTGGCAGGTTGGGGCCTCCAGGACCATGCCATCCATCCATCCATCCATCCATCCATCCATCCATCCATCCATTATCTGTACCTGCTTATCCTGTTCTACAGGATCACAGGCAAGCTGGAGCCTATCCCAGCTGACTATGGGTGAGAGGTGGGGTACACCCTGGACAAGTCACCAGGTTATCGCATAGCTGACACATAGAGACAAACAATCATTCACACTCACATTCACACCTACGGTCAATTTAGAGCCACCAATTAACCTAACCTCTATGTCTTTGGACTGTGGGGGGAAACTGGAGCAGCCAGAGGAAACCCACACAGACACAGGGAGAACATGCAAACTCCACACAGAAAGGCCCTCGCTGGCTGCTGGGCTCAAACGCAGGACCTTCTTGCTGTGAGGCGACAGTGCTAACCACTACACCAACGTGCCACCCAGACCATGACATTATTATCTCATCTCATTATCTCTAGCCGCTTTATCCTGTTCTACAGGGTCGCAGGCAAGCTGGAGCCTATCCCAGCTGACTACGAGTGAAAGGCGGGGTACACCCTGGACAAGTCACCAGGTCATCACAGGGCTGACACATAGACACAGACAACCATTCACACTCACATTCACACCTACGGTCAATTTAGAGTCACCAGTTAACCTAACCTGCATGTCTTTGGACTGTGGGGGAAACCGGAGCACCCGGAGGAAACCCACGCGGACACGGGGAGAACATGAAAACTCCGCACAGAAAGGCCCTCGCTGGCCACGGGGCTCGAACCCGGACCTTCTTGCTGTGAGGCGACAGCGCTAACCACTACACCACCGTGCCACCTGACATTATTATTAGTCGTCATGAAGGAACATACTGAAAGCATCCAGGAAAAGACTGTAACCATGAGTGCAAACATGAGCAGCTATAGCAACTGTCACTTCTCAAAACCTGCTCATGATTTGTTCATTATGATTACATATCAAGGCGGCACGGTGGTGTAGTGGTTAGCAATGTTGCCTCACAGCAAGAATGTCCTGGGTTCGAGCCCAGTGGCCGACGAGGGCCTTTCTATGTGGAGTTTGCATGTTCTCCCCGTGTCTGTGTGGGTTTCCTCTGGGTGCTCTGCTTTCCCCCACATACAGGTTAGGCTAATTGGTGGCTCTAAATTGACCGTAGGTGTGAATGTGAGTGTGAATGGTTGTTTGTCTCTATGTGCCAGCCTTGCGATGATCTGGCGACTTGTCCAGGGTGTACCCTGCCTCTCGCCCATAGTCAGCTGGGATAGGCTCCAGCTTGCCTGCAACCCTGTAGAACAGGATAAGTGGCTACAGAAAATGGATGGATGAGAGAGAGAGAGAGAGAGAGAGAGAGGTATCTGATGAAAAACGAGAAAGCAGATGTGAAGATGTGTTGACTCTTGGCTCCACCTGACTCAATATGTGAATTTACTCAGTGTCCTCTCCTGTTCTCTGATCCTTGAGGAGCAGGACCTCTTTACATGCCTTCTCATCAATTTAATTACGACTCTGCTCTGCCATCACAATGACATCAGGGTCTGGTGTCTGTGGTACACCGGCAGATTGTTTACCTTGTTAATGATGTGTAGGTCATGCTCTCAACCACTTTCCATTAATGGAGTCAGATGAGGACACACGACAACAGCACTCTTGACATGAGTGTATTTGTGCGAATATTGTGTGTGTGTTTGTGAGAGAGAGAGAGAGAGAGATTTCCATTTAACAAGATTCAGCAAGCCTACATTTTATTTACAAACATTTGCATGCACGCCTTTGGAAACCTGACTTTTCATCTTACTCTGAGTTAGTATGCGCATTAATTATTGCTTTAGCTGTGCAGAAAGATAACATTTTCTCTATACTTATTCACTGTATGTCCTGGAGGGATTAGGTTTCTCCATAGCCTCACAACTAAGGTGCAGGTCTCATTCAAAAAGCATGTTTCCATAAATATTTCACTCCACAATTCTGCATGGTTGAGTTTTGGAGTGTTTCTGTGGAAAGGAAGACAAAGTGCATGTCTCTCATGGGGAAAGCCTCTCGATTTACATCTACACATCTTTACTTACTGTGTGTGAAAACATCTTATGCACCCAGGATGAAGAATTATAAATAGATCTTCTTTAAATATATTTTTTGCACTACGAAAGACTTGTCCATGACTGGCACATCACACAGTGTTAATGCAGTTCTTTCAGGTTAAAGATTCATTTTTATTTTTAGTCTTTAACCTCCTGGCAGAGGCAACCAAGTTGGGGCTGAAGTATCCTTAGAAGAATTCATTACGCTGTCAGTCTTTTCGAAATCCCTGCACCATCAGATACAAAATAGTCCCAAATCATTACTGGTCTACCACCATGTTGCAGAGTCGAATGTGGGAGCTTCCTTTTAGGGTACGATAGTTTCTTTTTCTTCTTCTTCTTCTTCTTCCAAAAATCCCAATGGTGTTCATGGCCAGAAGGTTTGCTACTGATCTCAAGTGCTTCTTTTCTATAACTCTTCAGAACAGTTTGCTCATATGGCGGTGGCATTGAATAGATGATTTTCACTACAGGAATTACCAAAAAGGTGCAATACTACAGCTATGATCTTACTGCAAATAATATGTGGTACGGTTCTCTTTTCTTCTGTCACTACATCAGGGAACTTAAGATGGAACTTAAGGAGAACGCTGTGTTTTCAGGATTCAATTCAGTATTCAACCCCTTTTTTAAACTTCATCTTGAATGCATTACTGACTTTCAGGGGTGCCGGAAGTGAAATACTAGTGCTTCTCAAACAATTAGAAGATCGTGAAAAGAGTTCTTTTTTTCTGTAATTTAATTCAAAAAGGTAAACTTTCATATATTCTGTATTCATTGCATGTAAAGTGAAAATGTTTCAAGACTTTTTTTTATTTTTATTTTGATGGTTATGTCTTATAGCTCATGAAAATCAGAAATCTAGTTTCTCAAATGACTAAATTTTTCCTAAGCTCAATCAAAACAGGATTTAGAATACAGAAATATCAAACTTCTGAAAAAATATGTTCATTTATACACTCAGTACTTGGTTGGGGCTCCTTTACCACGAATTACTGCATCAATGGGGCGTGGCATGGAGAAGATCAACCTGTGGCACTGCTGAGGTGTTATTGAAGCCCAGGTTGCTTTGATAGTGGCCTTCAGCTCATCTGTATTTTTGGGTTGGGTGTTTCTCATCTTCCTCTTGACAATAACCCATAGATTCTCTCTGGGGTTCAGGTCAGGTGAGTCGGCTAGACAATTAAATACAGTAATATCATGGTCAACAAACAATTTGGTCATAGTTTTGGCACTGTGGGTAAGTGCTAAATACTGCAGGAAAAGGAAATCGGCATCTCCATAAAGCTCATCAGTAGATGGAAGCATGAAGTGCTCTAAAATCTCCTGGTAGATGATGCATTGACTTTGGACTTGACAAAACACAGTGGACCAACACCAGCAGCAGATAACATGGCACCCTGAATCATCACAGACTGCAGAAACTTCACACTGGACTTCAAACACCTTGGATTCTGTGCCTCTCCACTCTTCCTCCAGGACCTTGATTTCTAAATGAAATGCAAAATTTACTTTCATCTGAAAAGAGGACTTTGGACCACTAAGCAACAGTCCAGTTCTTTCTCTCCTTAGTCCAGGTAAGACACTTCTGATGTTGTCTCTGGTTTAGAATGTGACAGTTGTAGCTCCTTTCCTGAAGATCTGTGTGGTGGTTCTTGATGCACTGATACCAGCCTCAATCCACTCCTTGTGAAGCTCTCCCAAGTTCTTGAATCAACTTTTCTTAACAATCCTCCCAAGGCTGCACTCATTCCTGTTGCTTGTGCACCTTTTCCAACCAGCCTTTTTAGCAGTGACCTTCTGTGGCTTATCCTCCTTGTGGAGGGTGTCAATGATTGTCTTCTGTACAACTGTCGAGTCAGCAGTCTTCCCATGATTGTGGTTGCGTGGACTGAACTAGACCGAGAGATGCACAGTGTTTATACTGTTTTACTCTAACTCAAAATGAAATATTCTAATAATTTGAGATTTTTTTGTATTATTTTTTGTGCTGTAGGCCATAATCATCAAAATTAAAATAGAACAATGCTTGAAACATTTTAATTTATGTGTAATGAGTCTAGAATATATTAAATTTTCACTTTCTTAAATAACTGATGGAAAATATTGAACTTTTTCATAATATTCTAATTGTTCATGATGCATTAGAATACATAAATAATAGGTTTATTTTAATAGCTGGGAATGCAGGAAGCCTTGATTTGTGCGAGTGTTGTTTATACTCATGCTGAATTATGGCCATCAGTAGCAGGCATATCAGACGCTCGCTGGTCATGCTGTGAAAATTGTGCATGCAGACGCTCATCTAAGTTTCCAAATCTATCATTGCTTAACTCTTGAATATTTTCTATCATGAATATTATTATTAAAATGCTTATAATTTCTGCTTTCCAAAGAAATGTATCTGGTTAAGATCTGTTCAGTACTTTAGGAGAAATGACAGGTTGAAGTCGGTACAACAGAGTAAAAACTCTGCTCGTGGGACATCGGGAAACTGCCGGTGCTTTTCTTTTTGAGTCACGGGAAAGCGGTCAGGCTGTCTCTCTCTCTCTCTCTCTCTCTCTCTCTCTCTCTGTCTCTCTCTTGTGATCGGTTTCCAACTGGATTACTCATGAATATCAATCAGATAACTTTTATAGGGATGTTCTCTCACTCTCACTGTTTTTGATGAAGTATTCAGCAAAATTTTCTGTCTGCTAGTTTTGATGTTATGCTTCAAAGAAGATTTTGAAGTGAGTTTTTTCATAGCTTTACCAACCTTTTTTTTTTTCCAAATCAAACTGATTCATGTAAATAAATAACTAGTTTAGAAAATAACTGTAGTTGTTTGGATGAAAAATATTGAGATCTTGATGGTCAGAATGTTGTGTTTGAAAAACTGGAAGTCAGAAACGCGAGCGTCAATTTCACTTCGGTTAATGTGAATTGTTTATTGGATGTGGATCAGACAGTTTTTTCGAGGTTCACCTTGAAAGCTGTGAATATTAATCGAAATAATCATTTATATTCTTTCATATAAACACTAATAGGCCCTACTTTTAAGAAATACAAAGGCCTACAGAGCACATAGAGGGGATTAAAAATAATCATTTATGACTTTTTTATTCTGATAGAGAATAGTAGATGTGAATGACAATGTTTATTTATGCATACTTTATAATTAACATTGATTTCTCCTTGGGTGGCACGGTGGTGTAGTGGTTAGCGCTGTCGCCTCACAGCAAGAAGGTCCGGGTTCGAGCCCTGTAGCCGGCGAGGGCCTTTCTGTGCGGAGTTTGCAGGTTCTCCCCGTGTCCGCGTGGGTTTCCTCCGGGTGCTCCGGTTTCCCCCACAGTCCAAAGACATGCAGGTTAGGTTAACTGGTGACTCTAAATTGACCGTAGGTGTGAATGTGAGTGTGAATGGTTGTCTGTGTCTATGTGTCAGCCCTGTGATGACCTGGCGACTTGTCCAGGGTGTACCCCGCCTTTCGCCCGTAGTCAGCTGGGATAGGCTCCAGCTTGCCTGCGACCCTGTAGAACAGGATAAAGCGGCTAGAGATAATGAGATGAGATGATTTCTCCTTCTTTTTGATGTATAAATGAGAGTTAAGAGCAGCTTTATATTGTACAAATAAAGCCATTTGGTGAAACTTTGAAGAAGAGAGCGTACCGATTTAACATTTTACCGAATTAGCATAATTAATATTAATTAAATTTTAATTTGCATCATTTGCTTTACTAATTTTTCAAACATTGTATTCAGTGTACAACCATCTATGTTCCTGCCAATTTCCATGTAAATATCTTGAAAAATAAAAAAAAAAGGTATGAAGAAAAAAAACCCATTTGATCTCATTGGTTACTGAGGCCCATTTTGGACCATGTGATCCTCATACAGAATATTACAGAAGTTTTCTGAAAATGAAGATGCTTTTTTCAATCTTTGATTTGTAATATCTCAAGAACAGATAAACATATTTTAATTCTGCAAAAAGTCTGTTGTTCTGCATTCACTTCAGAATTCAATGAGAGCAGGTTCAAGAAACTTGGATTGAATTTGAATTTTCACCTGATATGCCTATCAGTAAGCTAAAGGTTGTTGATGGGGAATACAGTACAAGCTTTGACTCACTAATCTAGTCATTAGTGTTTCATTATATAACAGAAGAGCATCTGTAAACAGTAAGTCTTAACAAGTCTGAAAAACTTGATTGACAAATATGGATATTTTTCACAAAATTAGTCATATCAAGCTTTCATAAACTTAGTCGTACTTCTGCAGTGACAGATTGTTTTTTTTTGCACTGGTTTTAAATTAGACTGTTTTTCTTTACAACATTCCATCATGAGTCCCATCTTTTTTTTTTCTCCCTTAAGTGGGACTGACTGAATATTATGACTCACTGAGTTACAGAGTAGGTGAGTACTAATCTCGTGACAGATGCACCACAAGTGTCTGCATTCTGGACAATAACCCTAACCCCTGACCATGTCATTGCTTGTTTACCGCAATGCATTATGGGCGATACTTGGGGTCAGCTTCGTTGTATTATTGACTTTCGCCTTTGTTAAACACTGCATTGTTCTGTCTAACTGGTTTTAACCATGCCTAAAGTGAATTGCTGTGTCCCTAACTGTGTCTCCACCACAAAGAGAGCACCTAATTTGAGCTTTTATCAGCTGCCAGTCGAGAAGAAGAGAAGAAAGAAATGGATGTTTAATCCGCAACGAAAACCTTCGAACTGAATTGAAATGGACAAGTGTTTGTAGCTTACATTCCTTTGGTGGGAAAAAGATGTACTTAAACTGTGACCCAGCGATATTTCCATGGACTGCGGAACAGCCTTCAGTTATAGAAGCTTATAACAATCAACACTGTTCATCATCTGAAACTAGTGACATTCCAAAGCTTGTAAAACAAAGAATCATTCTTTGGACTTTGCCTCTCAACGTGCCGATGCACTCAGCAGCCGAATGAGCCTGTCAGACCGATAAAACTCCTAAACCATGAAGGGTTCTCTTTCGGGTATGGATAATGTTAAGTGTACCTCACTAACGACGTTTATTAAAGTAAATGCATTTACCGGTATACTAAATATGACATGGCAGATCAGTGGGTTTCCAAAGATTTTTTTTGTAATGTTTCCTGATATCAAGTTTTATTTAACTAATCACTTATTTATAAAGGTTTTAATAAGACATTCTGAGATTTGATGTTGTTGTTATACAGTGTGGTAGACTCGGTCGATCTCTGGGTTGTACGAATTCTTGTCACTTATGGCTTACTTTCTCACCAAGCTTGATTTGGATTCCAATTTTCCTGCTGTAAACCTTCGACATGTTACCCACCTCTTTAAAGGGGGACTGAAGTCATTTTTAAACTTGCTTTATTTCTTAATTAATGTGTTGTTCAATTATGTTTTCAGTTTTAGTAACCTTATATCGTGACTCATATTGGCAACTAACTGCAATTAAATATTATACTTATCAGCCTATTCGGTTTTTAGCCATGTTGAATTTAGTTCGTTTGGTCCACGGCAGGCGTCGCTTATCCACGCGATCTTCACGAGACTTGTGCAAGACTTTGAAACATCAAGTGTCAGCCAGGTGTCAGTGCTGCCATTTTGAAAACTGTTTTCCAAATGAAATATTGCACAAAAACGAGTTTAAATGATGATTACTGCCTACTTTTTTCAAACTTTCCTGATTTGCTATCAAAACAAACAAAACTTTCAGCTTGATTGCATCAGCATTCGAAAGAGGGCACGCGCATCTTTTGACAACCCCTGTGTCTGAAATCACTCCCTACTCACTATATAGGGCACTATATAGTGGGGACACCATTTTGTAGTGCTGCCCGAAACCTTAGTGAGGATTATTTACACCCAATATAGTGCACTCAAAGTATCCCACAATGGATCACAAAAAGCAGTACAACGATGGTCACTAACCAAAGCAATATATCCCATCATGTATTGTGGTCACACTGAAAGAAATCTAATTAAAAGCCTCAAATTTGATTTAATAAAAGGCAGCGGCAAAGAAGAAAGTATTCAGCCTTGATTTAAAAAAAAAACTGAAAGATGCAGATACTTTGTATTGATTAGTGTGGAAAATGCGCTCAGTATAATATGGATTTATCACAAAAACACATGCATGTATTTATTATTTTGAAACCCACCAGCCGACTGATCTGGCACGTTTTAATTGTGCGCCAGTAATGATGTAAATATCAGCGTGACGGACTAGTGTCCGAAAGCGGTTTTTCATTTTGCCAATGAGCTCACTATACAGTCCTCTATATAGTAACTCCCTATATAGGGAGTAGGGAGTAGTGAATGAATGAGTGATTTCGGACACAGGGAACGTTGGCAGATGTTGGTCACTTTGATTTCTGCTGTACGTTTTACTTCCGTCCTGCGATATCTCGCACAGGTCTCAACAAATCTCGTTTATGGCCATTGCTTTGACATATGGACTGATATATTACATAGCATATTTCAAACAATCATAACTTGTTATAGCAGTGACAAAATAGCTATCAAAAATGCATTCCTATATTTAATAAAATGAGTTAAATAGAATTTTGATAATAACAAATTGCCTTCAGTTCCCCTTTAATCACCAATTTCATTGTCTTCCATGACAGAGCATGGCAAAATTGCTCCTCTTACATCGCTCTCTTGTAAAATTAATCTAACATCCACTATATTGCCCATCTACCGACCCCGGCGATTGCCCATAATATATTGCAATAAACAAGTGATGATGTAGTTATGCTTTGGGGCAATTGACCTGTCAGTTACTGTGGAATAAACACTACAGACATGAACATGCCCATGAGGAAGAGACACAGCACTGTTGGATGGCTGGACCTCACTGGAAACGACCCTTTATCTGCTAATAACTCTGAGTTTATGTTAATTCAGGACCTCAGTGCAAACTTTCATTGTTGTAAAGAAATATTATACAGTCATTGGGGCAGAGGAGGAAAAGAAAAGAGGCCAAGAAAAGGAACACGCTCTCTTGGGTAGAGGTAGGGTGGCACAATTTGTTTTGAGTTGATTTGTTTGCAGTGTTTTGTATCAGTGCATTAATGAATGATTTAAATCACTTTACACAGAGTGATTAACACACTGAACACAGCACACTGATTTTAGTCACGTTATTTTAAGCAAACAATTAATCAATAACAATTTGGTGTTATATAGCAAAGATTTTTGAAAATCAGGACATTTCCACTGAGGCCTGTGAATAAGATTCTTATGAACATTCTTAAAGGGGTGAACAGATCAGTGCTTCGGTGCTTCAGTGGTGTCTCGCACTGTTAAGAATAGCAAAAGGTGGCAGCATTGAGACAGACAAGACATACACTCATCATCTACTGTGTTCGTAAAAAAAAAGTACTGTAAATGATACATCATGTAATCCTTATATAGACACACTGGACTCATGAAGTTATCTTTATTTTACTCAGAGATTTAAACAGTAATATATTTTTAAAAAATGCAATTCCAGCTGATTCAGGCACAGCCATTTTCTGACCCACTGCAGGAGTTAATTGGTCTCGAGAGTAAAACAGTTTTGTATTGTGAATATTGTGCATCAGTTATTAAGTGTTTCTATGATGAGACTGATTACCCTGAGTGTACACACATTTAACCACTAGACTGTCTCTGTAATGACTGTGATGCAGCGGCCCATTACAGAATGAACAGTAAATCCTCATACACATCGCAATTCTATGGTTTGTGGTGATTTTTTTTAATGCTTCAGTCATTACCTGTAATCATTCCTGTAATCATAAGTACTTCATAAATGGGTTAATCAGTAAAAACACAGCCTGCATCTTACTGAGAAACTGCTCAGTGATGAGTCCTTTGTTTCATGATCATAAGCCCATGACCTGCAGTCAAGCTTCTTTCCTCAGGCCAAGTTTACATTAGACCGTATCTGTCTCGTTTTCTTCGCGGATGCACTGTCCGTTTACATTAATACGCCTGGAAACGCCGGGAAACGGGAATCCGCCAGGGTCCACGTATTCAATCCAGATCGTGTCTGGTCCGGTGCTGTGTAAACATTGAGAATACGCGGATACGCTGTGCTGAGCTCTAGCTGGCGTCGTCATTGGACAACGTCACTGTGACATCCACCTTCCTGATTCGCTGGCGTTGGTCATGTGACGCGACTGCTGAAAAACGGCGCGGACTTCCGCCTTGTATCACCTTTCATTAAAGAGTATAAAAGTATGAAAATACTGCAAATACTGATGCAAATACTGCCCATTGTGTAGTTATGATTGTCTTTAGGCTTGCCATCCTTCCACTTGCAAGTGGTAAGTGACTTGCGCATGCTGCCCAATATGCACTGGAATCACACACACACAGCGGCTCAGTCCCAAATCACTGCTCGTGTGCTTCACTCGCGCGCTCTGTGAGCTGCGCAGGGCCGGAGTGCGCACCCTCCAGAGGGCACTCGCTGTTCAGGGCAGAGTGATTTGGAGCGCAGCCGCTCAGGAGGAAGCGATGAGCCGCACTGACACATTTCAACTTACGTGCCGAATGTCATGTGATTAGCGTATCCATGTATTGGCGTTGCTGTGTGCACGCGAATCGTGTATTGGTGTTGCTGTGTACACGCTAATCATTTTTAAAAACGTTAATCTGATGATCCGCTGATACGGTCTAATGTAAACCCCACCTCAGTCACTGATTCCGTATGATATTTACCTGTTTACAATCAGACTATTCCTTTGACAACATCAAATAACCCAGACTGACAAACACACTTTGCAAAGTTTCTCTTAACACTAGAATTCTGGAGCTCTGCATCCCAAGCCAAAGGGGTGCCCCCCTCTTTCTCCTCACACAACATCACCCCTCCTTCTTCAGCGCAGTTATCACCTTTGCCTTTTTGCATTGTTACTGCCCATGTAATTGCCCATGAACCTGATTTCCTCTGAATGGCCCAGAGGAGAGTTGAGTGAACACATGTGATATAGTGGTGCTTGAAAGTTTGTGAACCCTTTAGAATTTTCTATATTTTTGCATAAATATGACCGATAACATCATCAGATTTTCACACAAGTCCAAAAATTAGATAAAGAGAACCCAGTTAAACAAATGAGACAAAAATATTATACTTGATCATTTATTTATTGAGGAAAATGATCCAATATTACATATCTGTGAGTGGCAAAAGTATGTGAACCTCTAGGATTAGCAATTAATTTGAAGGTGAAATTAGAGTCAGGTGTTTTCAATCAGTGGGATGAAAATCAGGTGTGAGTGGGCACCCTGTTTTATTTAAAGAACAGGGATCTATCAAAGTTTGATCTTCACAACACATGTTTGTGGAAGTGTATCATGGCATGAAAAAAGGAGATTTCTGAGGACCTCAGAAAAAGTGTTGTTGATGCTCATCAGGCTGGAAAAGGTTACAAAACCATCTCTAAAGAGTTTGGACTCCACCAATCCACAGTCAGACAGATTGTGTACAAATGGAGGAAATTCAAGACCATTATTACCCTCCCCAGGGATGGTTGACAAACAAATATCACTCCAAGAGCAAGGTGTGTAATAGTCAGCAAGGTCACAAAGGACCCCAAGGTAACTTCTAAGCAACTGAAGGCCTGTCTCACGTTGGCTAATGTTAATGTTCATGAGTCCACCATCAGGAGAACACTGAACAACAATGGTGTGCATGGCAGGGTTGCAAGGAGAAAGCCACTGCTCTCCAAAAAGAACATTGCTGCTCATCTGCAGTTTGCTAAAGATCATGTGGACAAGCCAGAAGGCTATTGGAAAAATGTTTAGTGGACGGATGAGACCAAAATAGAACTGTTTGGTTTAAATGAGAAGCATTATGTTTGGAGAAAGGAAAACACTGCATTCCAGCATAAGAACCTTATCCCATCTGTGAAACATGGTGGTGGTAGTATCATGGTTTGGGCCTGTTTTGCTGCATCTGGGCCAGGATGGCTTGCCATCATTGATGGAACAATGAATTCTGAATTATACCAGTGAATTCTAAAGGAAAATGTCAGGACATCTGTCCATGAACTGAATCTTAAGAGAAGGTAGGTCATGCAACGAGATAATGACCCTAAGCACACAAGTCGTTCTACCAAAGAATGGTTAAAGAAGAATAAAGTTAATGTTTTGGAATGGCCAAGTCAAAGTCCTGACCTTAATCCAATCGAAATGTTGTGGAAGGACCTGAAGCGAGCAGTTCATGTGAGAAAACCCACCAACATCCCAGAGTTGAAGCTGTTCTGTACAGAGGAATGAGCTAAAATTCCTCCAAGCCGGTGTGCAGGACTGATCAACAGTTACCGCAAATATTTAGTTGCAGTTATTGCTGCACAAGGGGGTCACACCAGATACTGAAAGGCAAAGGTTCACATACTTTTGCCACTCACAGATATATAATATTGGATCATTTTCCTCAATAAATAAATGAACAAGTATAATATTTTTGTCTCATTTGTTTAACTGGGTTCTCTTCATGTACTTTTAGGACTTGTGTGAAAATCTGATGATGTTTTAGGTCATACTTTTGCAGAAATATAGAAAATTCTAGAGGGTCCACAAACTTTCAAGCACCACTGTATATATGATTTGATTGTGTTCTGTCAAAATGACGTAAATCACTCCCCACGTCTCCTCAGTGACGTAGACTTGGCTCTAATGAAAGGCTCTGGCGAGGAGTGCTGATTGCTAGGTTCCATACCATTGAAACTCTCAAGTGAGTCTGGGAGGGGATTCCCTACCGAGGCTGCATGCAGTGTATTAGCGGGAGCATGTAGCCTATGGGAAATGAATAGTGTGTTTGAGTAGCACTAATGCCATGTTTTGGAAAATTGAAAATGTTGTCTTGGGCCCCACTGGGGTGTCACTAATCCATGTGCAAAGTATGGAGTATGTGCATCCAGCTGTGTCGATTTGCATAGGTGAACAGACTGAGAGACAGACAGCCTTCCTTTAGTAGTATAGATGTAAATGTTGAATGCAGGTAATTCTGAGAGAAGCAGCACCTGCCAAAGAGGAAAAAAAAAACTAAACGTGTGTGCATGCATGTTTGACATAAGCATGATGTACAGAATGTATAATATTCAAGAACGACAGGATCAGACAGTGCAAAATAAGTGTGTTTTTATGCAACAATAAAACTGAATAAAGAATTGATTCGTTACTGTGAATACATTAATTGTGTTCAGGACTGATGTATGTAGGCATGCTTCCATCTGTTTAGTGTGGTGTGGACGACGGAAAATAAGAATAAGGAAATTCTTATTTTCTGTCATCCACACTGTGTCCTTCTCTAAATATACTAAAACATGTCATTTGAGTTATTTTTTTTTATTAGCTCACTTTTAGATTTGCATAATAGCACACTTAATTTTACACCATCTGATTTTGTCTCTCCTGAAAGTTACACGTTTGGTGCTAATGTATGTATCACACTTACGTCAGCATACACACACACACACACACACACACATTTTTTTTTCTTGGGTGCTGCTTTGGGGGCGGTACGGTGGTGTAGTGGTTAGCGCTGTCGCCTCACAGCAAGAAGGTCCGGGTTTGAGCCCAGTGGCCTACGAGGGCCTTTCTGTGTGGAGTTTGCATGTTGTCCGCGTGGGTTTCCTCCGGGTGCTCCGGTTTCCCCCACAGTCCAAAGACATGCAGGTTAGGTTAACTGGTGACTCTAAATTGACCGTAGGTGTGAGTGTGAGTGTGAATGGTTGTCTGTGTCTGTGTCTATGTGTCAGCCCTGTGATGACCTGGCAACTTGTCCAGGGTGTACCCCGCCTTTCGCCCGTAGTCAGCTGGGATAGGCTCCAGCTTGCCTGCGACCCTGTAGAAGGATAAAGCGGCTAGAGATAATGAGATGAGATGATGAGAAATATCATAACATGTATAGTGGCGGCACGGTGGTGTAGTGGTTAGCGCTGTCGCCTCACAGCAAGAAGGTCTGGGTTCGAGCCCCGTGGCCGGCGAGGGTCTTTCTGTGTGGAGTTTGCATGTTCTCCCCGTGTCCGCGTGGGTTTCCTCCGGGTGCTCCGGTTTCCCCCACAGTCCAAAGACATGCAGGTTAGGTTAACTGGTGACTCTAAATTGACCGTAGGTGTGAATGTGAATTGTTGTCTGTGTCTATGCGTCAGCCCTGCGATGACCTGGCAACTTGTCCAAGGTGTAGAAGAAGAAGAAACCTTTATTTGTCACATGCACACTTCAAGCACAGTGAAATTCATCCTCTGCATTTAACCCATCTGAAGCAGTGAACACATGCACACACACTCAGAGCAGTGGGCAGCCCCACCAGAGAGCCTGGGGAGCAGTCAGGAGTCAGGTACCTTGCTCAAGGGCACCTCAGCCCAAAGCCGCCCTACGTCAACCTAACTGCATGTCCCCTGCCTCTCGCCCATAGTCAGCTGAGATAGGCTGCAGCTTGCTTGTGACCCTGTTGGACAGGATAAGCGGCTACTGATAATGGATGGAAGGATGGATGGGTGCTGCTTTGCTCAAACTGACATAACATTGCACAACAGTGTCAAATTGTACAGGTGATAACTGCACTGAAGAGGGAGAGATGAGATTGTGTGGGGAGAAAGGGGGGGGGGGCACCCTTTTGGCTTGGGATGTGTCATGCTCCACCCCACATTTCCACTCCGGAGATTACTTGTCTCCCAGGTCAGTGCTAATCCGGATCCGGGACGGGAATTCCATACTCTGGATACTTAAAGTTTTGCTATGATGGTTTAGGACTACAATCACCATGATAACTTTAGGACTACAGTTGTCCTGAACAGTTTTACACTCAAGTCTCTATCAATGAACAGTTGATAACTTCAACAAAACATACTTCATGTTAAAACTGTAATGAATTTCTTGGTTACACAGTTGCACTTTATGACTCTGTAGGAGACAGTTATAGAAGTGAGTTATTTATAATCATGCTATCTGTTATCACCCAGATGATGATGTGTTCCCTTTTGAGTTTGGTTCCTCTCAAAGTTTCTTCCTTGTGTCATCTGAGGGAGTTTTTCCTTGCCACCAGTGCCACAGGCTCGCTCATTGGCAATACATTTGGGATAAAATTAGTTCATATTTTCAAGGTCTTTATTTTTCTGTAAAGCTGCTTTGTGACATGGTCTGTTGTTAAAAGCGCTATACAAATAAACTTGACTTGACATTCATCACTTGTCAGCATGACCAGCAGAGGTGCCCAATCAACTAACCCCATACATATTAGAACATGTATAGACTCTATACATGTACTTATTTAATAAGCTGTTCATCAGTCCAAAAGAACTTATCAGCAAGTTTCAGCTTTGGTAAATCCTGAGACATCATTGACAGTATTCTTTAGATTTTTCTAATGCAGGTTTTTTCTTGTCTTCTTGGGTCAGATGGTTCGGGTATCATTTTGTAAGTCTGACCCACCAGATGCGGGTCACTTGGGAGGTCTGGACTGGTACCAAGTTCTGCAAGCTGGTTCTGTTCTATTTATCAAAGAACATGGACAATTCTTAATTGTACATCTGAAAATACAGACTGGACTGACAACACTGTGGTGCTGTAAGGGAAAGGCCAGAGCAGGCTATTCCTTTGATAGAGCATGAGGTCTTTCAGTGTGTGCAGTAGCTTAGAATTCTTCTTCTTCTTTTGATTCTGATTCCTTCCTCATGTCATCTCAGGGAATGTTTCCTCACCACCATCGCCTCAGGCTTGCTCATGCAGGATAAATTTATTATTTCATATGTTTAAAATCTTTATTTTTCTGTCAAGCTGCTTTGCGACAATGTCTGTTGTTAAAACGCTATACAAATAAATTGACTTGTCTTGACTTGCCTCTGTATGTTAGGGTTTTGCTGGGATTCGAACCTGGTTCGTTGGTGTGATGATCCAGCAAACCCCCACTAGGCCACCAGGGGGATGACTCAAATGCAGAGGCGTGAGGCGGAAGTAGAAAAAGAATCAAAAAGGTTTATTTAAACTATATACACTATATACAGGGCAAAACAAAAGACAAAAAAAACCAAAGAGTGTAATCCAAAAGAAAAGCAAAGTGCAAAAATACAAAAGCTAAGAAGATCAAAAAAACACAGTACAAAGGAAACTGGAGATAAACATAACAGCACAAAGACTCCGTGACAAGAGGACTGAACTCAGGGGTATAAATAGACAAACTAATTAAGGACACAGGTGAAGATAATTAGGCAATTAACACAAACACAAGACACAGGAACAGTGGCGGCCTCTAGAGGCCAAAATAAACACGACATGAAAAGGAAATAACAGCGGCCTCTAGAGGCCAAAACAGTCCTAGTCCTAACAGGACCCCCCCCTCTAGGAGCGTCTCCTGACGTTCCCAGGGCGATCCGGATGGGCCGAATGGAAGTCCCGACATAGTTCTTTATCAAGGACATCCCGAGCAGGAACCCAGCAGCGCTCCTCAGGACCATAGCCCTCCCAGTCCACCAGATATTGCAACCCGCCGCGGACCCGGCGGGAGTCAAGCAGGCGATTCACAGTGAACACAGTCTGCCCCTGGAAGATGCGGGGGGGTGGGGGGTTCCTAGGGGCAGGGGCATACGTAGACGTCAGTACGGGCCGTAACAGGGAAACATGGAAAGTGGGGTTGATCCTCAGAGTCCGGGGCAACTGGAGCCGGTAGGAGACAGGGTTCACCCTGCGCACCACCTTGAAGGGGCCAATGTAGCGAGGAGCAAGCTTGCGGTTCTCCACCCGCAGTGGAAGGTCCTTAGTGGACAGCCAAACACGCTGCCCAGGGCGGAAAGCGTGTGCAGGTCTTCTATGGCGGTTGGCCTGAGTCTGGTTGGTTCTGGAGGTCTGTATGAGGGTCTTCCTGACCTTGCTCCAGGTCTTGCGACACCGTCTCACATATTGGTTGACCGAGGGCACCCCCGCGTCCTCCTCCTGGTCCGGGAACAGAGGTGGCTGGAACCCGAATTGGCACTGGAATGGCGACAGCTTGGTGGCCGATGACTGCAGGGTGTTGTGGGCGTACTCCGCCCATGGCAGCCAGGTGCTCCACGATGTCGGGTTATCCATAGCCAGGCCTCGCAGGGTGGTTTCCAGGTCCTGGTTGAGCCTCTCCGTCTGACCATTGGACTGTGGGTGAAACCCAGAGGAGAGGCTGGCAGTGGCTCCGATGACCTTGCAGAACCCGTGCCACACTCGGGAGGAGAACTGGGGCCCTCGGTCTGAGACGATGTCCTGTGGAAGACCAAAGACTCGGAAGACATGATTAAACAAAAGTTTCGCAGTTTCAAGAGCAGAGGGGAGTTTGCACAGTGGTATGAAGCGGCAGGCCTTGGAGAATCTGTCAACTAAGACCAAAATGACCGTGTTACCTTGTGACTCAGGGAGACCCGTGATAAAGTCGACTGCCACGTGGGACCAGGGACGCCGGGGAATGGTCAGAGGATGCAGGAGACCCTGGGGACGCTGTCGTGGGTTCTTGGTTCTGGTGCAAACCTCACAGGACAGGACAAATGACCTTACTTCCTGCTCCATGTTAGGCCACCAGAAGCGTCTTTTCAGGAAGTCCAGGGTCCTCCGAGCTCCCGGGTGGGCGGTGAGAGGGGAAGAGTGACCCCACTGGAGAACCTTGGCCCGGGCTTGATGTGGGACGTACAAGAGGCCTGGTGGCCCCGTCCCAGGACCGGGGTCCTGGCGTTGGGCTCGTCGGACAGCCTCCTCAATACCCCAGCGGACAGGGGCCACAATCCGGGACACAGGGATAATAGGCCCGACTTCATTCTCCCTGTTAGTGGCAGAGAACAGTCTGGACAGTGCGTCAGGTTTGGTGTTCTTGGAGCCGGGGCGGTATGAGAGGGTGAAGTCAAATCGACTGAAAAACAGGGCCCACCTAGCCTGTCGAGGGTTCAGTCTCTTGGCTTGCTGGAGGTACTCCAGGTTCTTGTGGTCAGTCCAAACCAGGAATGGATGTTGTGCTCCCTCCAGCCAGTGCCTCCACTCCTCAAGGGCCAGTTTGACCGCTAGCAGTTCTCGATCCCCCACATCGTACCGGGACTCAGCAGGACTCAGGCGGTGGGAGAAGTAAGCGCAGGGGTGCAGCTTTCCTTCCGAACGTTGAGAGAGCACCGCGCCGACACCACTGTCCGAGGCGTCCACCTCCACGATGAATGGTTGGGAGGTGTCCGGGAGAACCAGAATGGGTGCCGTGCAGAAGCGGTCCTTGAGGTCTTTGAACGCCTTTTCTGCCTGAGGAGACCAGCCATAAGATCCACCTGTCCCTTTGGTGAGGTCTGACATGGGTGCTGCCACAGAACTGAAGTTCCTGATGAACTTGCGGTAGAAGTTAGCGAATCCTAAGAACCGCTGAACCTCCTTAACGGACTTGGGAGTAGGCCAATCCCGGACGGCCAGGGTCTTGGCAGGGTCCATTTGGAGTTGGCCTGTCCGTACAATAAATCCCAGAAAGGAGACCTCGGGAACATGAAATTCGCATTTCTGGGCCTTGGCGAACAGATTGTTCTGTAGCAGCCTCTGGAGAACCTGGCGGACATGGTGGCGGTGCTCCTGCACGGTCTTGGAAAAGATAAGGATGTCATCGAGGTAGACAAAAACGTATAGGTTAATCATGTCCCTTAAGACGTCGTTGATTAGGGCCTGAAAAACAGCTGGTGCGTTGGTGAGTCCGAAGGGCATCACCTGGTATTCGTAGTGCCCAGACGGGGTGTTAAAGGCAGTCTTCCACTCGTCTCCCTGTCGGATACGGATGAGGTGGTATGCGTTCCGTAGGTCCAACTTGGTGAAGACGGTGGCGCCTTGGAGCAGGTCAAAAGCTGTGGACATCAGCGGAAGGGGATATCGGTTGCGCACAGTGATCTTATTCAGGCCCCTGTAATCAATACATGGTCGGAGCCCCCCATCCTTCTTGCCGACAAAGAAGAAGCCGGCTCCAGCAGGTGAAGTGGAGGGTCGAATAAACCCAGAGACCAGGGCATCTTTGAGGTATTCCTCCATGGCCTTGCGTTCTGGCTGAGAGAGTGAAAACAGTCTGCCACGAGGAGGGGTAGTCCCAGGGAGCAAGTCGATGGCACAGTCGTAGGCCCGGTGCGGAGGAAGAACGGCGGCCCTGCTCTTGCTGAATACCTCCTTGAGATCCCAGTACTCTGTGGGAACTTGAGATAACTCGGTGAGATCAGGGGGCTCGGCAGGAGACACAGGAGAGCTAGAGAGCAGACAAGAGGCATGGCATGCAGGGCCCCATTCCACAACCTGGCTTGTTACCCAGTCTATGTGAGGGTTGTGGCGAGTAAGCCAAGGAAGGCCTAGAATAACTGGGAACTCAGGTGAAGGAATCAGGTGCAGGGATATTTCTTCCTTGTGACCTTGAGACTGGAGGAAAACTGGAGAAGTAACTTGGGTGACTCTTCCATCACCTAACGCTTGGCCATCGAGGGCAGACACAGACAGTGGGACTTCAAGAGGTGCAGTCGGAATATTGATGCTTTGGGCGAAGTGAATATCCATAAAGTTCCCAGCCGCCCCTGAGTCTATCAAAGCTTGACAAGAGTGGACAGACTCACCCCAGGAGATGGAGACCGGGATGTAGATTCCTTGACCAGGGAGTCCGGGAGAGAGGGTAGGCCCCGTCACAACCCTCCCTCGGCTGAACGGGGCGGTCCTTTTCCCAAGAGTTCGGGACATGATGCTCGGAAGTGACCAGGCTTGCCACAGTAGATGCAGCACTTGTCCCTCCTTCTGCGCTCCCTCTCAGATGCGGAGAGGCGAGTACGACCCACTTGCATGGGTTCTGGACAGTCACTGAAGGAGGTAGATGGTCTCCAGGTAGAGGTAGGGAGGTTGGGGGGGCTCAAGGCTTGGTGGCGTTCTCTCATCCTGTTGTCCAGACGAATAGCATGTGAGATGAGGGTTTCGAGGTCACTTGGGCATCCAATAGAGGCCAGACCGTCCTTGATGGGGTCAGACAGACCATGGTGGAAGGCTGACACCAGGGCAGTCTCGTTCCATCCACTTACTGCTGCGAGTGTTCGGAACGAGATGGCGTAATCTGCGACGCTTCCTCCTTGCCGGATGGACATGAGCTTTCGGGCTGCGTCGGTACTGATGTCTGCCTGATCGAAGACCCGAAGCATCTCTTCAGAAAACAGCTGGAAATCAAAGCACTCAGGTCCCTGTCTTTGCCAGATAGCAGTAGCCCAGGCTCGCGCCTTACCAGCTAATAAGGTGATCACAAAGGCAATCTTGCGGCGATCCGTAGTGTAGGTGGTAGGCTGAAGCTCAAAGGTGAGTTGACACTGGGTAAGGAACTCTCGGCACTCACTGTGCTTGCCGTCATACCTCTGTGGTGCAGGAAGGCTGGGTTCGCGAGGTGAAGAAGGCAGCATTGCAGGAGGCACTGGAGCAGGAGTGGGAGCTGGATCAGGAGCAGGAACTGGATCAGGAGCAGGAGATGCAGGCAGAGATGTCAGCTGTGCCAGGGTTTTCCCAATTTGCTGAAGCAGTTCCTCGTGGCGAGCGAGGGCCTCACGTTGGCTGGTGAGCGTACGTCCATGAGCGTCCATGGTTGCTCCGAAGCGTGTCAAAGCTGCCATAATTCCCTGAAGGTTGGCCGGGTAGACAGTTGAAGCAGCCTCTGCTGAGTCGGTCATGACGGAGTCTTTCTGTTAGGGTTTTGCTGGGATTCGAACCTGGTTCGTTGGTGTGATGATCCAGCAAACCCCCACTAGGCCACCAGGGGGATGACTCAAATGCAGAGGCGTGAGGCGGAAGTAGAAAAAGAATCAAAAAGGTTTATTTAAACTATATACACTATATACAGGGCAAAACAAAAGACAAAAAAAACCAAAGAGTGTAATCCAAAAGAAAAGCAAAGTGCAAAAATACAAAAGCTAAGAAGATCAAAAAAACACAGTACAAAGGAAACTGGAGATAAACATAACAGCACAAAGACTCCGTGACAAGAGGACTGAACTCAGGGGTATAAATAGACAAACTAATTAAGGACACAGGTGAAGATAATTAGGCAATTAACACAAACACAAGACACAGGAACAGTGGCGGCCTCTAGAGGCCAAAATAAACACGACATGAAAAGGAAATAACAGCGGCCTCTAGAGGCCAAAACAGTCCTAGTCCTAACACTGTAGCCTAGTTTCTATTTGTCTACTGATTTCCAGACCATTTGCCTACCTCATATTTCCTAGCCCTTTTGTTTCTCTGCCAAAAACCTCCACTTGAGTTCTTCTGTCAAAAATACAGCTTTCATTTCCTGATACGTATTTACCTCCAGGTGTGGTCTATAATGTCAGACAGCTATCTATGGGAGAAAAGCCATTTTGAAACTGAGAATAGAGGGGAAAATCAATCATTCAGTCATTGCACAAGCTTTGGGCATAGCCAATACAACAATTAGGATTGTCCTTTTAAAAATAAATAAATAAATAAATAAAATAAAAACCCTGAAACCGCTGGTGTATTAAAAACCAGACATGGAAAGCCAGCCAAGGAAAACAACAGCAGTTGATGGCACAAACATTGTGAGAACTGTGGGGGGGACCCTAAAACAACAGTCAGTGACATCAACAACAACCTCTACAGGGCAGGGGTGAAGGTATCACAATTCACCATTTGAAGAAGACTTTGAGAGCAGAAATGTAGAGGACATATGACAAGATATAATCCACTCATCAGCAGTAAGAATCAGAAGGCCAGATTGGAATCCACAAAGAAATACAGCGATGAGCCACAAAAGTTCTGGACCCAAGATGAACCTTTAACAAAGTGATGGAAAGGTCAAAGTTTGGAGAAAGAAAGGATCTGTTCATAATCTAAAACATACAAGCTCATGGGTGAAGCATGGTGAAGGTAGTGTCATGGCTCGGGCTTCATTGCTGCTTCTGGAACAAACTCACTAATCTTTACTGATGATGAACTCATGATGGTATCAGCAGAATGAATTCAGAGTCTACAGAAACATTCTGTCTGACATTTTACAGAGAAATGTATCCAATCTAATGGGGAGGAGCTTCATCATGCAGCAAGGCAATGACCCAAAACACACTGCAACACAACACAGAACTTCATCAAGGGGAACAGTGGAAGGGTTTAGACTGGACGAGTCAATCAGCAGACCTGAACCCAACTGAGCAGTGATTCACCTCCTGAAGAGGAGACTAAATGGAGAACACCCCCCCCGAAACACACAACTACTGGAAGAAGCTGCACTACAAGACTGGAAAAGCATCACAAACAAGAATAGAACATCTTGTTGATGTCACTGGGTCACCATCAACAGCTTGTTGATGTCACTGGACTTGCTATTCCAGTACTTTCAGACGGGACACTACGTTATCTGGAGCTATTTATTTTTATTTGTTCTTTTTTATTTCTCTTTTTTGTAATATTTTTTGTATTTATTATAATTTATTCTGTAATTTAGTGTATTACTTTTTCCTCTATTATTTGTTCTTTCATGCATAATCAGGAAAGTGTGTTTTCTTCAAATTTAGGCACAGCAATCAAGACTAAATGTGAGACTAATAATGTCGAGTAGATGTTGAGTACATGTTGAGACTCAATACCTTGAATAGTCCTAATCCAAGCATCATTATGTCCATGGTTAATTCTGAGCTTTGATTCGCAATCTGTACAGCTCCTGAGTGTGTCTCATTAGCTCTAAAGATTAGTGATTTTATACCTATTGTTCTGAGGATAATGTGTATTGCTGTGGAGCATTATGGAGTTGTGAAACAAATGCTTATGATTGAAAAAAAGTTATTATTCTTTTCTTTAAACCTTTTGTCCTAGTTGATGTCATGTGCCTCGTGGATATGTATTGTTGGTATGGGACATGTGGTGTAGAGTGAATACCCGGTGGACACTGAAATTGATTAATCATGAAAATAAGGAGATACTGTGACATTCGATTGATGGCTACATATATAAATAAATTAAAAGAGTAAATAAATACAGAAAAGAGTAAACAGAGGAATACAACCTCAGCCAGATCATGTAATGATGCATAGCACTAACCCAGACACAGGCAAACGTTTATACCAACTCATCAAGACCATTTTTTTAACCTGTTTACTGTGTTAATTCTTCTATTTAATCCTGTATATCTCTGACAGAAAGCCTTGCTGTGTTCACTGTGAATAAATGTTCTCTCTCATGAGCTAGAGCAAATAGTGATATCGTTAACTGATCAGCACGCGTCCCCTGTGCTGCGGATTTCAACATCAAAAATGATACCAGACTTAAAATTCTTGCAAAAAAGTGGATCACCAGCTTCAGTGTTCACTTACAGTATCAGACCATTACGTGTGCGTGTTGTTATTTTGTGTTGGTTGTTCCAGTATAATGAGTTTGGTGTTTTTGGAACTTAAATAAATTTTTAACATCACTGTTTCAATATTGATATTTTGTATTTATAGTTTCAGTATTGTTGCTGTTGTTATTATTTCTGTTATAATGCTGCTCTTATTATTCAGAACTATACCACTGTCTTACAATCATCCAAATCCAAACTACTTACCAATTTGAATTGTTTTCCTTTACATTAAGACCGTTCCCAGCTCTCAGGTGTCATGTTCAACCTCATGCTATTCTACAGTCCCAAATTCTTATATCAGTAGATTGTAAAGCAGTCTGTGGTTTGCATATCATATCAATGTACTTCAATACAAGTATATTTTCATATTTAATATCAACATTGGGCGGCATGATGGTGTAATGGTCAGCACTGCTGCCTCACAGCAAGAAGGTTCTGGGTTCGAGCCCAGTGGCCGATAGGGGCCTTTCTATGTGGACATTCTCCCCATGTTTGTGTGGGTTTCCTTTGGGTGCTCTGGTTTCCCCCACAGTCCAAAGACATGCAGGTTAGGATAATTCAGAGTCAAAGTCCCTCTCACACCAGAATCAGGTCTTCCCAGGCAGTCTCCTGTCCCAGTACTAACCAGCTCTTTGAGGCATATGGGTGTGGCGCCGATCTCTGTTTCGATAGCCCTTGGCCTCTTGCCTGTTCAGCAAGGGTTACAGTGGGGGGCGGGTCCTCTGGTAACCGCGAGAGTTTGACTTCCCCAATTGCATCTGTATTTCAGCGTGCCTTGCCAGACGGCAGTAGGTACCATTTTTATGATGGTCTTTGATATGACCTGACCGCGAGTAGAACTCCCGATCTCCCAATCGAGAGGCGGACATGCTAATCACTAGGCCAGCTCACGGCAGAGTTAGGCTAATTGGTGGCTCTAAATTGACCATAGGTGTGAAAGTGAGTGTGAATGGTTATTTGTCTCTATCTGTCAGCCCTGCGATGACCTGGTGACTTGTCCAGGGTGTACCCTGCCTGTCGCCCATAGTCAGCTGGGATAGGCTCCAGCTTGCCCATGACCCTGCGCAGGATAAGCGCTTATGGATAATGGATGGATGGATGGAATATCAACATTAGAATGTGTCTTTCCTGGATTACTATAATCAGTGCATCCTTTGGTCCAAAATATTCGTGCTCTTCTGCCCGACCCAAATCCATGTTTAGTGAGTGTCTTGGCTGCGCGGTTAGAAAACACGTTGCCTTGGTTTTGATTCACTCTTTCCAGGCACACTGCAAAAAATGGTATCTTAGCAAGTGAAAATATCTTGAAAATAGTTGAAAGGATCTAGCATTTCCTATGATAAAGAATACAAGACACCAATTCTGAGATTATTAAACCTAGTTCTAAATTGCAACCAACTTATTCTAAGATGTCTTGTCAAGTAAAAATATCTGTCCATGCAGCAAGACAATTTAACTAATATTAAGTAATTTTCTCCTCAAATTCAGTTTTCAATTTTTTGCAGTGCACTCTCTGGGTCTTTTACATTACCAGAGGAAGAGCTGATCATGAATCAGTCTCCTTTTTGGGTGTGTGTGTGCATTCTTCCTCTCTGCATGAGGTATCAGAAAAGTGGCTTGCATTTCATTTTATTCCTCACTGATACGAATATCGATTCAGGGATCGTATCCCTTGTTAATTCATCTTGTCCAGCCATGTTTTATTTGTCTTGTGTTTCATCAAAGGCTCCGGGGGTAAAAACAGAGTTGAAAAGATTCTATTTGTGTGTATAATACTGGTGTCACTCTCAGAGAAACCCTACGTGGTGTATCTGTGGGCAAAATGAAATCAATACCTCGGTGAGCAGCAGCACTGTTATATTTATCACCTCCTGTGTGTCTAAAACACACTGTGTAATATTTCTTCCTCGAACATCCTCATCCGAATTCACCTCATCAGTGTGCTCATTAGCCAATTATGCTAATTACTGTGTAGAATTGTGCTTCATGGTGCACCTGCTCAATTAGAAGAGTAAATGAGATGGTGGGATTACTCACTCCCATTGGACTAGGACTAGAGTCATGAAATGAAGGGAAAGTACCACTTAGTGTGTGTGTGTGTGTGTGTGTGCATGCATGCACAGGGCTGGAGAAGGTGGGCCGTGACTCCAGTTATGAGCAGGAGGGGAAGGTTCAGTTCGTCATGGACGCCGTGTATGCAATGGCCCATGCTCTGCACAGCATGCATCGCCACCTGTGTCTCGGATACCCCGGCCTCTGCCCCCGCATGAGCAACATCAGTGGCAAAGAGCTACTGGAGTACATTCGCAAAGTCAAGTTTAATGGTGAGTAACTTCGTTTAACGGTGAGTAACTTTTCTGGTTTCATCACCTGATTAAAGGTTTCGTATTGCTTTGTTTCCTTCTTCATTACTGTTCATGCTACTCATCTGCCTCTTTTTTTTTTTAAACAATCCAAGCCCTTTTATATTGTTGTACACCGAGTTGTCACTTTATATAGATCATAGCTCAGACTGAATAAATCCAGTTCGGTGCAACATTTCTTTCTAAGAGACTAAGTGCATTGATTTCTCATACAGTTGTGGTCAAAAGTTAACATACAGTGACATGAACGTTATCTTGGAAATGAATGTCATGGCAAAATTTGGGCTTTCAATAATTTCTTTGAACTGTTTTTTTTTTCTGTGGCAGAATGTACAGCACGCATCTTCAATAAAAAAAAAAATTATATATATATATATATATATATATATATATATATATATATATATATAATTATAAATAAAAAATATAATTTTTTTATATCATACCTGTCAACCCTCCCGTTTTTCCCGGGAAATCCCTTATTTTGACTTATTTCCCGCTGTCTTCCCGTTTTTTTATTTTCCCGAAAATATCCCGTATTTTCACATTATATAAAAGTCGGTAGGTCCAGAATTCATGACGCACCTCTGACAGGAGTTTACAGCAGGAAGTCGGGCCATGAATTCACGTCCCCACCCTCTCCAGTACAGCAGGTAGCAGTCTAGTAATTACACATTGATTTTAATTGCATGTCTGTGAAGAAGACTGTCAGAACCATAGCGCTAGTCTGACCCATAGATTTACATAGAAGACTAGATTCCTCACCGCGTATTCCAGAACGTCCGCACAGGGCTGCCATCTTACCACAGACAAAGGGTATGAACATAGACATCCTATGGGTATGAAGTAAGTAAAGTAAGTAAGTAATTTATTTGTATAGCACATTTAAAACCAAAGTGCTTCACAGTAAAATAGTAAGAAAAATAAAATAAATTAAAAGAAATAAATACAAAATATACAGAATATACAGGTACCAGTACTGACAGATGAGACAGAGCAAACAAGACAGGAAAGAAACAACAGCACAGCAATACAACAATACATACAGTAATAGGGTCTCCATCCCAGAATCCCACAATTTCAAAGGTCATTGAAGGCAAGTCTAAACAGGTGTGTTTTGAGAGAGGTTTTAAACACTGACACCTCAGATGCAGATCTCAGTTCCTGTGGTAGACTATTCCAGAGACGTGGGGCATAGACACTAAAGGCCCTGTCCCCTTTCATGGAAAGCTGTGCACGTGGGACCATCAGCTGTCCCTGGGATGCAGATCTCAGTGACCGTAAAGGGACATATGGACTTAACATGTCCACTATATATGTTGGAGCACGTCCATGTAATGCTTTAAAAACTGTCAATGCTACTTTATACTGGATTCTAAACTTCACAGGGAGCCAATGTAGGTCCGCCAATATGGGTGTGATGTGATCTCTTTTCCTGGCTCCAGTAAGTAGCCTGGCTGCTGCGTTTTGGACTAGCTGTAAACGTGCAAGAGATGATTCACAAATGCCAGTGTAAAGTGCATTACAATAGTCCAGTCTTGAGGTAATAAAAGCATGTGTAAGTTTCTCAAGATCTGGTACAGTTAAAAAAGATTTTAACTTGGCTATGGACCTAAGCTGAAAAAAGCTGCCCTTTACAACAGCATTTATCTGCTTATCAAATTTTAGCTCTGAGTCAAATAGTACACCAAGATTTCTGACTAAGGGTTTGCTAAAAGCAGTTAGAGGGCCAAGATCTTTCTTCAGGGCCTCCGTTTTGTTAGGAGGTCCAAATAGTATTACCTCGGTTTTGTTGGCATTTAACTGCAAACAACTGTGAGCCATCCATGTTTTGACCTCTGTGATGCAGTCACTGAGCAATTTCATGGAGCTCTGGCTTCCAATGGACAGAGGAAGGTACAGTTGCAGATCATCTGCATAAAAATTAAATGAAATGTTGTGCTTGCGCAGGATTTGACCTAGAGGAAGCATATAAAGAGAGAAAAGAAGAGGGCCCAAAATGGACCCTTGTGGGACTCCAGAGGTCAAGGTAGCTGGTGTGGATGAAAAGGTCCCAATGTTAACTGTGTAAGATCTGTGCTTAATGTAGGAAATAAACCACTGTAGAGCCATGCCTCTAATACCCACACAATGTTCTAGACGCTCAATGAGAATGTCATGGTCCACTGTATCAAAAGCAGCACTCAGATCTAATAAAACCAGTATAGAACAATTTCCAGAATCTACATTCATTAACAGGTCATTTGTAACTTTAACAAGAGCAGACTCTGTGCTGTGGAATGCCCTGAAACCTGACTGAAAAGTTTCAAAGATGTTATTGCTCTGCAGAAAAGATGTCAGTTGGACAGAGATAACTTTTTCTAGAACTTTACTTAGAAATGGTAGTTTAGATATAGGCCTATAGTTACTTAAGTTGTTTACATCCAAATTATGCTTCTTTGAAAGAGGCTGGACTATGGCCTGTTTGAAACAGTTAGGAACTGTACCATGCACAAGGCTAGAATTTATAATAGCCAGAACATCATAACCAATAGTATCAAAGACTTACGCAAGCACAGCCCAGCACTCACATTATGATTCACAGGAAATCAAAGTACTGACTTTGATGACAAGCTGATGTGTGTGTCTGTTTTAATTGTAGATGTTTATATCAGTATGTTTAGTTTTATTTTAACTGCACATTGGAGCCTCGTCAAATGAAATTTCAATCTTCTGTGCTAACATATATTGACTTTGACATGATAATTAGCTTTGAATGTTCTTTTTGTAAATGTAAAGATATCTTTTTATCCTTGGAAGTATAACCACATGTGATTAATTACAGTGGTGCTTGAAAGTTTGTGAACCCTTTAGAATTTTCGATATTTCTGCATAAATATGATCTAAAACATCATCAGATTTTCACACAAGTCCTAAAAGTAGATAAAGAGAACCCAATTAAACAAATGAGACAAAAATATTATACTTGGTCATTTATGTATTGAGGAAAATGATCCAATATTACATATCTGTGAGTGGCAAAAGTATGTGAACCTTTGCTTTCAGTATCTGGTGTGACCCCCTTGTGCAGCAATAACTGCAACTGTTTCCGGTAACTGTTGATCAGTCCTGCACACCGGCTTGGAGGAATTTTAGCCCATTCCTCCATACAGAACAGCTTCAACTCTGGGATGTTGGTGGGTTTCTTCACATGAACTGCTCGCTTCAGGTCCTTCCACAACATTTCAATTGGATTAAGGTCAGGACTTTGACTTGGCCATTCCAAAACATTAACTTTATTCTTCTTTAACCATTCTTTGGTAGAACGACTTGTGTGCTGCGGGTTGTTGTCTTGCTGCATGACTCAATGTCTCTTGAGATTCAGTTCATGGACAGATGTCCTGACATTTTCCTTTAGAATTTACTGGGATGATTCAAATTCATTGTTCCATCAATGATGGCAAGCCGTCCTGGCCCAGATGCAGCAAAACAGGCCCAAACCGTGATACTACCACCACCATGTTTCACAGATGGGATAAGGTTCTTATGCTGGAATGCAGTGTTTTCCTTTCTCCAAACATAACACTTCTCATTTAAACCAAAAAGTTCTATTTTAGTCTCATCCATCCACAAAACATTTTTCCAATAGCCTTCTGGCTTGTCCATGTGATCTTTAAAAACTGCAGATGAGCAGCAATGCTTTTTTTGGAGAGCAGTGGCTTTCTCCTTGCAACCCTGCCATGCACACCATTGTTGTTCAGTGTTCTTCTGATGGTGGACTCATGACCATTAACTTTAGCCAATATGAGAGAGGCCTTCAGTTGCTTAGAAGTTACCCTGGGGTCCTTTGTGACCTCACCGACTATTACACGCCTTGCTCTTGGAGTGATCTTTGTTTGTCGACCACTCCTGGGGAGGGTAACAATGGTCTTAAATTTCCTCTACTTGTACACAATCTGTCTGACTGTGGATTGGTGGAGTCCAAACTCTTTAGAGATGGTTTTGTAACCTTTTCCAGCCTGATGAGCATCAACAACGCTTTTTCTGAGGTCCCCAGAAATCTCCTTTGTTCGTGCCATGATACACTTTCCACAAACATGTGTTGTGAAGATCAGACTTTGATAGATCCCTGTTCTTTAAATAAAACAGGGTGCCCACTCACACATGATTGTCATCCCATTGATTGAAAACACCTGACTCTAATTTCACCTTCTAATTAACTGCTAATCCTAGAGGTTCACATACTTTTGCCACTCACAGATATGTAATATTGGATCATTTTCCTCAATACATAAATGACCAAGTATCATATTTTTGTCTCATTTGTTTAACTGGGTTCTCTTTATCTACTTTTAGGACTTGTGTGAAAATCTGATGATGTTTTAGGTCATATTTATGCAGAAATATAAAAAATTCTAAAGGGTTCACAAACTTTCAAGCACCACTGTAAGTGCTTTTTTTGTCACAAACTACCGTGAGTCGCTGTCACTGTTTTATACTATTACTTACTCGGGCAGTGCATTTGTTATTATGCTATGATGTGAGTTTACATTTGTTATTATGCTATGATGTGAGTGCATTAGGTTTTTGAGGTGGATGAAGTATTTCTGAAGTTTCAGAAGTGAGTAAGCTGTTTATTTAACTTTAGCTTCCCCTACGGCCCTATCACGTAAAAATATTTTCACTAAAAATTGGAAATAAATTGTATGATTATTTGTCCTAAGGCTGCAGTTATCCATAAGTATGCAGTGTTAGGCTTCTCACAGCATAGGAATTTCAGCATGCATCCTGTCTTACAGTCTGTAGTATACTGAAATATTTTCGCCAAGCTATGCGTATTTTTTTAAAACATAAAATGATTATTCATCATTATTATTATAAATACATACTTCCGTTTGTTTGACAAACCAAACCGTTTGAATATCGATTGAAATTTGAGGAAGTTACGGTCATCTGAAAAGTACATATCACTACCAACACAATGTAATGGGTAAGCCAGCTGTCTGAGGTAAGATGGCCGCCATGTGCGGACGTTCGACTTCGTTGACGGGCAACAGGGACGAGGCATCTAGTCTTCTATGTAAATCTATGGTCTGACCAAGGTCACTGCTCAGAACTTCTCACAAAACTAAAAGATGGTCGTAATTCTTTCCTCAGGGAGCGAGTTTCAGTAGACGGCGAGACTAGAGACATGAATAAAGAAAGGAGCGAGGCAAAACCAAAAAAGGTGTATTGCCGCTACTTGCCCAAATGGCAGGACGAATTTAATTTTGTGAAGAAAAGTCAGTTCGATTACCGACCTTCTAAAATTTTTGGAAAGTTCGACTTTCCGAAATTTTCCCTTACTTTGAGTTAAAATCTGGGAAATATCCCTTTTTTTCAAACCTCAAAGTTGACAGGTATGATATATATATATATATACTAGAATTTAGTGCACAAGGTTTTTTTTTTTTTTTGCTTTTCTGAAATCAATACAAGGTCAAAATTATACATACAGGGTCAAAAATATACAAACAGCACACCTAATATTTGGGTAAAATGTCTCTTCGCAAGATTCCCCTTGACCAAACATTTTTTGTTTACCATGAACAAACTCCTGGCAGAATTCTCGTTGGATATTTCACAACTCTTCATGGTAGAATTGGTAGAGTTCAATTTTTTTTTCTTGGCATGGGCTCAACTTATAAGCATGGTCCATATCAATAGGGTTGAAGTCAGGACTTGTTTTAAGCTTAATGTTAGCCTGCTTTATCCTCCACAACCAGCTCTGATGCATGTTTGGGTTCATTGTCCTGTTGTGAGTCCCAAGCTGTGTTCAAGTTTCTGATGGTTTATGCTGAAGAATTCTGAGGTAGTCCTCCTCTTTCATTGTTCCATCCACTTTGTGCAATGAACCAGTTCCACTGGCAGCAAAACAGCCCCAGAGCATGATGACCCTACCACCACCACCAGCTGGTACAGTGTCCCTCTGTACATGGTGGTCATTGTGGCCAAACAACTCAATCTTTGGCTCATCTGACCATACAGCTTTCCTCCAGAAGGCTTTTTCTTTGTCCGTGTGGTCAGCTTCAAACTTTAGTTAAGCTTGAAGGTGTCAATTTTGGAGCAGGGGATTATTTCTTGGATAGCAGCCTCTTAGTCCATGGTGATCTGAACTGTGGACAGTGATCCATCAGCTTCCAGTTCATGGCAGGGCTGTGCCATGGTAGTTCCCAGGTTGTTCCTGACCATCCAAACCGATTTCCTTTCAGCTGATGGTGACAGTTTGGGTTTTCTTGAAGCAAAGTGGTTTGGCAAAGTGACTCCACCTCACAATAACTTGGATACAATTGTTTGAACTGATCTTGGAATTTGCAGGTGTTTAGAAATGGCTCCAAGAGACATTCCGGAGTTGTGTATATCTGTGATCCTCTTTCTCAGATCTGCACTGAGCTCCTTGGACTTTCCCATTTTACTGTGTGTTGGTCTTATCCTTGGCAAGATAAGAGACATTTTGGAAGTTTCAGCACCTCTGAACTAATAATCTCAGTGAGTGTATGTACATTTTTGACCTTGTGTTGATTTTATAAAACACAAAGAAAATTAAAACTTCTGCACCAAATTCTCGTGTTTTTTTTGTTTAAAGCTGTATGCTGTACAATCATTCTGCCACAGAAAAAGAACAGTTCAAAGAAATTACTGAAAGCCCAAATATTGCCATGACATTCATATCCAAGATGATATTCATGTCACTGTATGTAAACTTCTGACCACAAATGTATGTATAATTCATATGGTAATGGAAATACGGCTGGGTTTTGTTGGATTCTTGATGTTCATATCTGTCTGAGCTCACACTTGCCTTGAGATACTGGTTTGTGTTTTATTTTCATCCCTCGATCAGATGGTCCATGTTGTAATTTTTAACCTTTGTCTTTCTACTCGTTTAATCTCCTCATTCCTTGTTAGCTTTAATCAGCATACTGTGCTCTGATAAAAGAGGTGTGTAGGACGCTTTAAAGTGCAGCTCTGTACTGCACAGCTTCCTTTCACCGATGATAGAAAATCACCTCCTCGGCTGTCTTAAATACATTTTCACTAAATAAGTGACATGTTTTTGTGAGTGGAACCAAACAAGTGAATTATGCAGAAGATGCAGCAGTTATGAAACACGACAATAATCCACATCTCTTTTAAAGATGCTGATATTATCTTACTATATTAACATAATGTGAAGCATTACAGTAAAACACACAACCTGTAATTTTTGTGTCCCGATATCTTCATGAGGCATGGAAGCTGTTTAAATAAACACTCACAACGTGAGCACAAGTAAGGTTTCTAAATGTCCATTGAATTGACTGTGTTTTTCTTGCAGAGAAATTCAGAGTCCTATACAGCCTTTACTCACACTTTTATAAAACTTTTATTTCTGCCTAGCTGGAAACTAGATGTCTGGATGAGCTTTTTTTTTATTTTTAATTTTTTTTTATCTCATCACAGGTCATGGCAGAGGTGTGGAGGTTCGACTGTGCTGCAGGAAACAAAAAATAACATCAACAAATAGAAATATATCATCACATTTATCCAGTATTTCATATTATAAAATGACACTGAACTGAATATAGAATTATTAAAACTATTTACGTATAATTTCAAGCTTGAAAGAGTTTTGTTCTTTGGCTCATTTTTAGTATTTCTTTTAGCATTTCCAGAAATAAGAAAATTACCTGCCGATAGAATAAAATTTAAAGCTTGAAATGAGAAAAAAAAAATCAGTGATTTTATATTTGATTTATTGTAATCTTATAATAGAAAATTAGATAAATGTGACTATATTCAAGATATTTCCACTTGTTAAGATGCTTTTTTTTCCCCTTGCAGTGAGAGATCGATACCCACTAAACCAAACAAGGCATCTGTCATTTCTTTGTTTTTTTTGGAATGTTTTTGAAATGGAGAAATGAAGACTCGTTGAACCTTGAGGCTGTCTGGGATTAAACCAATAAAGAGCTTGTTTGATCATTTCCCCCTTCTGAGCAATACCCCATCCCAATTCACGCTGCAAAAATCTGAAATCTTAGTGGAAATATCTGGAATATAGTCATATTTATCTCCTATTTCCTACTATAAGATTACAATACACAAAACAAAAGATTATTACTTCGAGGTATTGTAATCAGTGTGATTTGTTGTTTGTTTGTATGTGTGTCTTTTAACAATTTAGAGTCTAGACGAGTGTACCAATTGATTTCAAATTTTCAGGGTAGGTGGGCAATGGTCTGTACATTACCTGATAAAATTTTGGGGGTAATCGGGTCAAGGTGAAGGTCAAGGTCACCGGAAAGGTCAACCTTTCGGTCAAAATAACATATTTTCCATTATAACTCAAAAACGGTTGCTGATAGACAGATGTTTACTATTATGAGCATACAGGAACTCCCATATGGCCTTTCATTTGGCACCATGATCTTTGACCTTGAGTGACTCTGAAAGGTCAAACTCAAGGCCACAGATTTTCAGAGGGCTGTAACTTGAAAATGGTTGATGGTAGACAGATATTTACCATTATCAACTTATAGGAAGTGCAGTATGGGCTTTCATTTGTCACCATGATCTTTGGCCTTGAGTGGCCCTGAAAGGTCAAACTGAAGGTCATGGGTTTTCAAAGGGCTATAACTTTAAAATGGTTCATGATAGCCATTATCAATATATAAGAAGTCCCATATGGGCTTTCAGTTGCCACCATAATCTTTGACCTTGAATGACTTTGAAATGTCAAACTCAAGGTCATGGATTTTCATAGGATTATAACCTGACAGCTGATGATTCAGAAATGTCACCATTATCAGCATAGGTATAAAATAAGGGCTGCGGGGTGAGGTTTGTTTTGCCTGGCAACACTTGTGACAGTTTTCGAGATATTTTCTGCGAATTTCAACTCTTTTTTTTTTTTTCTAATTAAAAAAAAAATCATTAATTTCTCAAAAGAAACAAAGTTATTTGCTAATAGAATGGGTAAATTTACTGCTTGAAAAGGGTAAACACATCTAAACAGGCTGAATAATCTTATATTTGGTTTAAATGATTTCATAATAAGAAATATTCGATTTTCTTTTTTTTCATAATCAGGATAGATTCATTTTCACCTGCTCGTCACTTTTTGCACTGTAAGCAGGTCTGGCTTTCTCAGTACTGAGAGCTCTCTACCTCTACCTGCTGAATGACTGTGTGTGTGTATATACTGTGTGTGTGTGTGTGTGTGTGTGTGATTGTGATATCTGCACAGCTTGGATTCTTCTGCTGATATAGAAAGCTCCTGAACTACTTCCTCTCAGAGGACAGGACACTGAGATCAGATACAACTGCTACTACTGCAATGCAGATTTAACGAGAGACAAGGAGTGAACTCTGGGAGAGAGAGAGAGAGAGAGAAGCACTGAGGATTAATAACCAGAAGGTGCTTAAACGTAAATGTAATGAAAACTGAAGGAGAAAATGGTCTTGGATAGAAAACATCTGCTTCATCCTCACACCTACTCAAACACTTCAAACACTGTCACCTGCTTTGCAGTCTCAGAAGTTCTCAGAAGTGCCTCAGGTGATGTGATATATGGTATAAATCCTTCCGTTAATTTTAATCCGTGCAGTCTGCCGCAGGTGTGGTGAAGTGTGTCAAAAAATAGAGTTGTGTCTCAGTTATTTAGGATTCAACCTTTTTAAAAAATGACAAAAACTATCCACAAAGTTTCACAATGTTTTGTAAGCACAATATTTTATTTTTGAAATTTCCATTTTAACTTTGAAATGTGAAAATACACACAAATCTATGGAATGTCACATAATTATTCCTCACACCTCGAGTGTCCACAGTTGACCCCCAGCTCTGGTTGCTGGATCTGTGTCTGGGTTTCTTCAGAATTCTTCAGTTTTCTCGCTCTGTCCAGAAACATGTGGATTTATGAAGAGGAATAGGCCGTGGACCAGGATAACATGATTACTGAATGTGTGTGTGTGTGAAAAGATCCAAAGTAATTCATTTTGAACAAAGATTTGTCACATTCCTGACTGATTACCATGTGAAGGACACAAGCCCAAGTGTGTGCTCTGACTGTAGAAGCAGCAAACCACTGAGACTGCTCCATTCACATCAAGGATTTCAGACGTAACGGGGGCTCTGTTTCTGAATGGAGCCTGGTCAGCGCTGAGGCAATAGACACACAGCTGGTGTTCATACTTGTCTTTTCGGAGGCTTAAACATTGTCTGCACGGGTATAAATCCTGCCCCATGGCTCGTTAGTCTCTCTGTGTGTAATCGAACCCCAATAACTTGCGGCCAAACCATGAACGGAGACCCTGAGAGAGCTCAACAGTGGCTTTCAGAGGTATAATGCGCAAGGCTACTCATCTGTATTAGGTCACAGGCCTGGCATTTCCACATCCTGGCTGCAGGACTGAGCCAGAACGCTGAGGGAGACTTGAGCCACTGTCTGCATGATAGTGGTGCTAAATATGCAAGTGCAGCAGTGGAGATCATGGTACACAGGGGAGAACCACTCAACCATAATGTATTCACAAACCAGCGGGTCATCAAACAGTGAGCAATGTGATAAATGTACTGAGACTGAGTGCCATACTGAACAACAGACAGAGAACAGAGAACACTAATGAGAGCTCAACTCAGGCGAGTCGCCATGGGGTTCCACCAAAGACTGCATAGAACAAGTGTAAAGGCTCCCGAGGGGCACAACAGAAACGCGTTCGCCTTATCATCTGGGGATCAAGAGTTCGAATCCCGATCATGCTGGGAACTCAAGGGAGGGCGTGGCATACTCTCTCCCCTGTCAATTACATTGATGGTATATATGTATGTGTGAGCTTTTCTCTGAGTGTGTTACTGCGCCACCGAATGTTGCATGAGCAGCAGTTCAAAAAGAATCATCATGAGACAACCTTCCCTGATTGGTAGCTGTTGAGTGATTAGGGATTAGAACTATGGAGAAAATTGGGTTAAAGAAAATGAACGATCTGTGCTCTTCTAGTGCTTGAAAGTTTGTGAGCCCTTTAGGCTACGTTTACATTAGACCGTATCTGTCTCGTTTTCTTCGCGGATGCACTGTCTGTTTACATTAAACCGCCTGGAAACGCCGGGAAACGGGAATCCGCCAGCGTCCACGTATTCAATCCAGATCGTGTCAGCTCTGGTGCTGTGTAAACATTCAGAATATGCGGATACGCTGTGCTGAGCTCTAGCTGGCGTCTCATTGGACAACGTCACTGTGACATCCACCTTCCTGATTCGCTGGCGTTGGTCATGTGACGCGACTGCTGAAAAACGATGCGGACTTCTGCCTTGTATCACCTTTCATTAAAGAGTATAAAAGTATGAAAATACTGCAAATACTGATGCAAATACTGCCCATTGTGTAGTTATGATTGTCTTTAGGCTTGCCATCCTTCCACTTGCAAGTAGTAAGTGATATGCGCTGGGATCACACACACAGCGGCTCAGTCCCGAATCGTGGCTTGTGCACTTCACTCGCGTGCTCTGTGAGCTGCGCAGGGCCGGAGTGCACACCCTCCAGAGGGCACTCGCTGTTCAGGGCGGAGTGATTTGGAGCGCAGGGTGCCTGCGGAGCCGAGCGTATCCGTGTATTGGCGTTGCTATGTGCACGCAAATCGTGTATTGTTGTTGCTGTGTGCACACTAATCGTTTTAAAAACATTAATCTGATGATCCGCTGATACGGTCTAATGTAAACATGGGCTTAGAATTTTCTATATTTCTGGATAAATATGACCGAAAACATCATCAGAATTTCACACAAGTCCAAAAAGTAGATAAAGAGAACCCAGCTAAACAAATGAGACAACAATATTATACTTGGTCATTTATTTATTTATTTATTTATTTATTGAGGAAAATGATCCAATATTACATATCTCTGAGTGGCAAAAGTATGTGAACCTTTGCTTTCAATATCTGGTGTGACCCCCTTGTGCAGCAATAACTACAACTAAACATTTCCAGTAACTGTTGATCAGTCCTGCACACCGGCTTGGAGGAATTTTACCCATTCCTCCATACAGAACAGCTTCAACTCTGGGATGTTGGTGGGTTTCCTCACATGAACTGCTCGCTTCAGGTCCTTCCACAACATTTCAATTGGATTAAGGTCAAGGCTTTAACTTGGCCATTCCAAAACATTAACTTTATTCTTCTTTAACCATTCTTTGGTAGAACGACTTGTGTGCTTAGGGTCGTTGTCATGCTGCATGACCTACCTTCTCTTGAGATTCAGTTCATGGACAGATGTCCTGACATTTTCCTTTGGAATTCGCTGGTATAATTCAGAATTCATTGTACCATCAATGATGCCAAGCTGTCCTGGCCCAGATGCAGCAAAACAGGCCCAAACCATGATACTACCACAACCATGGTTCCCAGATGGGATAAGGTTCTTATGCTGGAATGCAGTGTTTTCCTTTCTCAAAAATAAACCAAAGAGTTTTATTTTGGTTTCATCCGTCCACAAAACATTTTTCCAATAGCCTTCTGTCTTGTCCACATGATCTTTAGCAAACTGCAGACGAGCAGCAATGTTCTTTTTGGAGAGCAGTAGCTTTCTCCTTGCAACCCTGCCATGCACACCATTGTTATTCAGTGTTCTCCTGATGGTGGACTCATGAACATTAACATTAGCCAATGTGAGAGAGGCCTTCAGTTGCTTAGAAGTTACCCTGGGGAGGGTAATGATGGTCTTGAATTTCCTCCATTTGTACACAATCTGTCTGACTGTGGATTGGTGGAGTCCAAACTCTTTAGAGATGGTTTTGTAACCTTTTCCAGCCTGATGAGCATCAACAACGCTTTTTCTGAGGTCCTCAGAAATCTCCTTTGTTTGTGCCATGATATACTTCCACGAACATGTGTTGTGAAGATCAGACTTTGATAGATCCCTGTTCTTTAAATAAAACAGGGTGCCCACTCACACCTGATTGTCATCCCATTGATTGAAAACACCTGACTCTAATTTCACCTTCAAATTAACTGCTAATCCAAGAGGTTCACATACTTTTGCCAGTCACAGAGATGTAATATTGGATCATTTTTCTCAATAAATCAATGACCAAGTATAATAGTTTTGTCTCCTTTGTTTAACTGGGTTCTCTTTTCTACTTTTAGGACTTGTGTGAAAATCTGATGATGTTTTAGGTCATATTTATGTAGAAATATAGAAAATTCTAAAGGGTTCAGAAACTTTCAAGCACCACTGTATGTGCTATTGGCTATGTGCTATTTTATGCTAAAAACCTCTTTAAAATGGTCATGTGTGTGGAATCCATTACCCCTATTTGGAAAACCTGCAACGGCTTGAAATGTTTCATTGTTGTTGTGTGCTTGCTGTTTGTATTGTGTGAGTGATCTGGAAGCATGTAAGACATTATACAACTCATAGTTGGGAAATGCCAGAGCTGTCTCCAATTTCTCACTGATGTGTGCCCATGGCTAAAGTCCTGAGAGTAGAATGGATTTGAATGTGCACGGAAATGCCAGTGCTACATCATGAAGGCCTCGTCAAACCTGATGTGATTTACTGGCAGATCATCTAAAATTACAACAAGTGGAAAGGAAGCTCCTGGTAATCGGTTTTCCCATGATTCCACCAGGGTTTCTGCATAAACATAGGCCGGACTGTGCCTAACTATACACACACTCTCCCTCATATGTGTTACTGTTAAAATTCATTGTATGGATACAAAAATGTAGCACAAATAAACTATGCAGGCCCTTGGGTGATAAATTAGGATTAAGTTAAAGGTAGACTGCCTTTCAGATTTTTCAAGTGTAGGTCATAAAAATAATTTTCCCCGACACCCAATTATTTTTGTTTAGTGGACCGAAAGCTACTGAATTCAAATCACAGACTTCCAATTTTATTATTTTTTTAAGAGAACAATTATTGAATTTAGAGCCATGTGGCCCTAAATTCTCCACTATTTTTTCCTGCTTCACCATAACCCAATTCAAGATACTATGTCATGCATCACATCACGTGGTGGGCTTTCCCCGTTTGTGCAAGGCATTGTGGGATACAAATTTGAAACAGGAGAGAAAAATGGAGGATGTGAGTGTGTGAATGAAATGTGAAAGTGCGACTACAGTAACGGAAAGTGAGAAGAAAAGACATTGTTATATACGAAGGAAAGGAAACACAAGACCAAACTAATGAATATCGGTGGTCAGCGAGCACCTCGGTGTGATCAGCTTTTCATTTAGCGACAGAATGATGGAACTGTCAGTGCATGGTCAAAGTAAACCTGCGCATGTGCAAACGGACTTCCTCTGTCTACTTGACTGCGCGATTTCACACACATTATTTGCTTTGATCCCCTCTAATTAAATAACTTCCCAGCCACAGAATGGCCTGATATTTTGTGAGATATTGCAGAAGTAAACATATCTCACAATGACCAAATTTCAGAGGGAACTAAATTTCACTGATCTGATGAAATCAAAAGGCCGTCTAGCTTTAAGATGAGTGCAATAAAATCAAATGAAAATGGGTCAAATCAAAATGAAAGAACACAAAGTTTAAATAATAACAAAAAAATGACAAGTATTGATATACAAGTTGGGGCGGCACGGTGGTGTAGTGGTTAGCGCTGTCGCCTCACAGCAAGAAGGTCCGGGTTTGAGCCCCGTGGCTGGCGAGGGCCTTTCTGTGTGGAGTTTGCATGTTCTCCCCGTGTCCGCGTGGGTTTCCTCCGGGTGCTCCGGTTTCCCCCACAGTCCAAAGACATGCAGGTTAGGTTAACTGGTGACTCTAATTGACTGTAGGTGTGAGCGTGAATGGTTGTCTGTGTCTATGTGTCAGCCCTGTGATGACCTGGCGACTTGTCCAGGGTGTACCCCGCCTTTCGCCAGTAGTCAGCTGGGATAAGCTCCAGCTTGCCTGCGACCCTGTAGAACAGGATAGAGCAGTTAGAGATAATGAGATGAGATATACAAGTAATTCATGGTGGATTTTTCCTTTAATTGTGCGATGATAATGGTAATGCTTATGACATTACTTGCCTGAGACTCTTTTTAGTTCTCCTGGGTTAATTAAGTCTTCTCTGCATTGACTGATGTGGATTATTTCCATTTGCCACTGATCAGCTAATCCACATTCCATGGCAACTTCTGTGCCGCCGCAAAAAGTGCCTGATTGATTAACAGAGTAAAATCGTCAGCAGCTAATGAGGATCTCTGGCCAAATGCTAATGAAACAGAAACAGATGAAAGCTGCAGTATGTTCCAGGATGAGCTCAAACTCTGAGGTGAATTTGCCAAATCCTGGACCTGCAGATTTGTCAGCTCCAAAAAAAGCAGATTGCAATTCATTATTTGTGACATCAGCCCTAGAGAGGATGGACATTGTGTGTGGGTGTGGGTGTGGGTGTGTGTGTGTGCGCGCGCACGCGCAATGATGTTTAATAGCCCTCAGCAGTCAGGCCGTGATTCATGATGAGTTGCAACATGCAGCAATATAAAATGTAATGACATGATAAATTGAAGCCAAAAAGCCTTTATTTGTCAGATGTACACTCAAGCACAGTGAAATTCATCCTCTGCGTTTAACCCATCTGAAGCAGCGAACACAGTGAGCAATGAGCACACACACATACCCAGAGCAGTGAGCAGCTATGCTACAGTGCCCAGGGAGCAGTTGGGGGTTAGGTGCCTTACTCAAGGGCACTTCAGCCTAACCAGGCCATGTTAACTGGGAGGGAAACCGGAGCACCTGGAGGAAATCCATGCAGACACAGGGAGAATATGCAAACTCCACACAGAAAGGCCCTCGTCGGCTGCTGGGCTCAAACCCAGAACCTTCTTACGGTGAGACAACAGTGCTAACCACTACACCACTACAGGTGCAACCACTCTCTGCCTAAATTGCAAAGAGTCAGTGCTCAGAATTGTTGGGTAACATGTTTAACTGTTGGTTTCCTCCTGACATTTTCACAACAGTAAAACCCTCTTCAATGCTTGCACTTATTCCGATGGCCTGCTAGACTGTATACGAGGCTAAAACAATTCTGTAAAATGGGCTATGATTAAAAAAAAACAAAAACCTAATCACCAGGTAAATTCGATTTGTATATGTTTCTGTGAATGCAGCTACACCTGAAATCTGTTTGCGTGCTTCCAATCCTGTCAATTTAACATCTCATCTGATCCCATCATTTATTTAAACCATCTAATTTAATGTTGTTTCCACAGACTGATTTGTAGTAATTTCATGTTAAAATCATATTACAAAAGCAGTTGTTGTGTTATATTTATAACTCTATGAAAACAATTCATTTTCACCTGTGCTCACTGTCTATAAAATCTATAAAAGCTGCACTGAAATGCCTCTCTGGTACTTTATAAAGTTGTCGAGCGTCCAACATTTGTCTAAGCCTCACATTTTTGAGCACTGCCTCACCATTTTGTTTGTCTGTCTGTCATGTTTGTTTTAATAAAACCACTCTCTAACTCGTACTCACACTGCTCTGCCCACTTCATGACAATCTGTACATGTACCTAATAAACTCGCCACTGTGTGTACACATGCAGACATGCAGCGTCTGTCTGACATTTACATAAAATTGGGTTATGTGTTTTAAACATGGCACTGAGAGGATAAGTCGCACATCAAATTATTGCTGAAATATAAAAGATTATTTCCTTAAAAGCCAAAGAGTCAACTTAAAAATATAAACAGCAGTGTTGTCGTCACATCCACCTTGAGCAAAGCTCACATTATTGGTATGTTTGGGGGAAAATGCTGACTGTAAATGTAATTAAAATGAATGGTGATCTTGAGTGTATTATGAGCCATTCCACCGAATCGGTGCCATTTCCATCCCTAGAAAATTATATGTATAAATGCACATAAAAATGTACTTTAAAATACATTTCCTTATTACGCAGAATGTCCTGCACATTGATCTGATTTCAAATTTAAGATATATAATTGTAAGGATTAATAAAAACTACCTAAAACACTGAAAAATAGCATGTGTTACCTGTCCCTGCACACAAACTTTATACTTAACTATGAAATATGATTAAAATCCTTCAGAAACAGTATTTTTTTTTGTACTGTTGTGTGACTCCATATCCTATCCATGGTTTAAATATATTTTTTTTCATAAGAAATCCACAATATCTTAGTTAAAATTCACATTTTAGTCGTGTCCCTGGGTTTTCACTCAGTCCTGTTACCCAAACATATTACCCCATCTGACAAATTTGGAACATTCCATAAATCACATGCTCAACAGGAAGTTACATCAGTAGTGTCTTCTGAAGGCCATGGGAAGACCAAAGGTTAGTTCTCTCATTTACTTTTCTGTATATTTGATGATTTTTTAACTTTGACTGATAAGGTCAATGTCAACATACTGTCCTGTTACTTAAATTATTTCTTAGATGATATTTGTTTATTTTAAAAATACAGATTTTTGGTAAATCACTAGAATGTGCTAAGTGTGGTCATGCTATTAGCGATGACGCCATGTGGCTTAATTCCATGTATTAGCTCATCCTAGGCTAAAAACTCAGTCCTGTTACTTTCAGAGTTTTTGTAACAGGACTGAAAAAAATGCAGCCATCTTTGACTTCCAAACCTTGTAACGTAGCCTGAGGTTGACCAATACACATTTTGAATAGTTAAATATGTGTGTTATTATAATCAGTGTTGAAAAGATATAACAAATTAAGTTTAATTTGGGAGTGGTACAACAAGCAAATGGCACCCATTCGATGGAATGTCCTTTATATATTCTGATGTAAACATGTGTGTGTGTGTGTGTGTGTGTGTAGGGGGGGGGGGGGGGGGGGGGGGCTTTCTCTTGTGTCTTTATCTCTTGTTAAAGTAATAAATCACAACTGGCATTTAGGGCCAGATGAACGACACTTCCTATGATCCCATACTTTCCAAAAATGTAACACATCAGACTGAGAGAGAGAGAGAGAGAGAATCCATGCAGAGAGGTGCTGTAATATTTAATCCAAACATACAACACAAAATCAGAATTCAGATCAATTCAAGTTAAAAGGAAATGACAGCACAAACCAGTCAGAGTCTAATACAAAGAACAAACCTGATAAGGGTCAAACACCAACTAAACGATCAAAAGAATAACAAGGCTGAGAACAAAAGCATCATTTTTGGAAAGATTTCACAATGAATGAATAAGCCACGATTAATTATTTATCCAATCGATGAAAAATTTATTCAATGTTCATCAATTTTGATTCCAGAAACAAAGCTAATCATAAGCCCCACTAAGTCACGATGGCAACATATGCTTTTGGACATTTTTGCTCTGTGGCAAGTTAGTGCTGAAGTTCAGCTTTGCTTGATGAATTTTATTGGCCAATCTTTGTGCTTTTGTATTTCCATCAGGTAGAAACAAATTCAATATATAATACACACTCTGCACTTGCCTTGTCTTGTAAAATCCTGGTAAAACCTGAACTCTTCAAACTGAACTGCATTCTCTTGTATTTGCACTAATATTATATATATATATATTATATATGCATATATAATATTAGTGGAAATACAAGAGAATGCAGTTCAGGTTTTATCAGGATTTTACAAGACAAGACAAGTGCAGAGTGACTATTGTGCATGTGTGTGCAAATGGGTGAGAGGTGGCTAAGAAACTGTAGTTTCAGTTTGAGCTGTCAGTTCTTCAGGGGTAACAGTGAGTTGAGGATTCTGACTGCCTGGGGATGAAGTTGTCGCAGTGTCTGTTAGTGATGGTTCGGATGCTTCAGTACCTTCTGTCAGGCAGCAGGAGGAAGAACAGTCCATGTGATGGGTGGGCCTTGTCCTGCACTATGCTGTTGGCACAGCGGATGATGCACTACATGTAAAGTCAGGAGATGGGTAGGAGAGAGACCCCGATGATCCTGTCTGCTGTCCTCACTATCCACTGCAGGGACTTTTGTTCAGCCACATTGCAGTTCCTGACCCAGACAGTGATGTAACAGCAGAGAACACTCAACGGTCCTTCAGCAGAAGGATGTGAGGATGGGAAGAGGGAGGCTGGCCTTCTTCAGCTTTGGCAGAAAGTGTAGATGCTGTTGAGCTTTCTTGGTGATGACGGTGGTGTTCAGGGTCCAGGAGAGGTTGTCTTCTATGTGCACTCCCAGGATCTTCACACTGATGACCATTTCAACAGTCGAGCTGTCTTCAGTCTTTTTGACATTAAGAATCAGGTTAAAACTGTTCTACAGGAAAACACCCCTGATCAAGAAGACACAGAAAATGTTGAGGACATGTGGCAATGGCTGAAAGATATTGTGTACACAACTGAAAGTGATATACTTGGACAGCAGAAGAAAAGTACACCAGACTGGTTTCAAGAACAGTCAGGAAGTCCAGGATCCAATTATAAAGCAAAGTGTTCATGCCCAGCAGGTCCAACTTCTATACCAGCGTCTGTGTGATGACTGTGTTGAATGTTGAACTGAAGTCAGTGAACAGCATTCTGACATAACTGTCCTTTCTGTCCAGGTGTGAGAGGGTCAGGGGGAGGGCAGTTAAATGGCATTGTCTGTGGTGTGATTTTGGCAGTAAGCAAACTGTAGGGGCTCTAATACCTATGGCAGTTGTGCTTTCATATGCCTCAATACCATCCTCTTGAAGTACTTCCTGATGATGGGCGTGAGTGCGACAAGCCGATAGTCGTTGAGACAGGACTCGGTAGACTTCTTTGGCACTGGGACAATTTTGGTGGTTTTGAGGTATGCAGGTACCACAGCTGTGCTCAGGGATGTGTTGAAGATATCTGGAAAGATGTCTGCAAGCTGATCAGCACATTCCCTGAGCATCTAGACAGGTATGTTGTCAGAGCTCACTGCTTTTCATGGATTCACTCTGTGAAGAGTCTTCCTGACATCAAAAATAGAAAGTACCTGGTCACTGGGGAAGGGGGTCACCTTCTTTGCTGGTTCCCTGTTCTGTGTCTCAAAATGTGCAAGAAAGTCATTCAGTATATCTGGCAGGGAGGACTCTGCTGCAGGCCTGACGTGTTCACTTTCTTTGCTATAGTATATTTATATTCATTTTATCACTTAATTAGCAGTTTCTGCTCAGTGAGAGTGAGACGACTACCATGGCATTAATGAGGCAAGGTTTTACAGCTGGGTGCCCTTCCCAATGCCAACCTAGAACTCACAGCATCTAGGGAGCTGGGTTCTAATGGTTGCTACCCACCAGGGGGATAAAATGAGCAAACCAAAAGATGAAAGGAAAATGCACACAAGGAGACTGTGGATGGAATCAAAACCAAGAAGAACAACAGTAACAACTGGTTTTAAGGTGCCAGTGACCCACCGTTTGTCCCTTCTCCTGTTGGTGCAAAACAGTTCTGCCACATAAAAGCCAGGGGTTGGATTTGGTTGTCAGAGGCTGTATTTTGCACTAAGCCATTGGGGCATTTTATAGGCTGAGAGGGCAAAACTTCACAACCACCCCGGCAATAACAAACGTTAGTGAGAAAAGCAGCTCTCTCCTTTGCTACCATATCACCATATCTAAAATCAACTGAGCACAAGCCTTTATTTGGCAAATAGTGATTTGCATTGGATTGAATTCACAGGAATAAGTTGCAACTGACCTTCATTGATCAATGCACTGAACCTGAACTGACCTGTTACACTAAAATCCGGCGATTCACTGAAGTGGAATGGTAGAGGTTCCATTAGAATTTCAGTATTACATTTACTAGCTCACTTTCTTTATCCTGGTCATGATGGATTCAGAGCCTATCCCTGGGAACATTGGGCATGAGATGGGAAAACACCCTGGATGTCCATTGTAGGGCACCATGAACATACATTCATCACTAAGGGTAATTTGTCTTAGCCAGTCCACCTACTGCTATGTTTTTGGGATGTTTCAGTATTGGTACAACCCCGATTCCAAAAAAGTTGGGACAAAGTACAAATTGTAAATAAAAATGGAATGCAATAATTTACAAATCTCAAAAACTGATATTGTATTCACAGTAGAACATCTACAACATATCAAATGTTGAAAGTGAGACATTTTGAAATTTCATGCCAAATATTGGCTCATTTGAAATTTCATGACAGCAACACATCTCAAAGTTGGGACGGGACAATAAGAGGCTGGAAAAGTTAAAGGTACAAAAAAGGAACAGCTGGAGGACCAAATTGCAACTCATTAGGTCAATTGGCAATAGGTCATTAACATGACTAGGTATAAAAAGAGCATCTTGGAGTGGCAGCGGCTCTCAGAAGTAAAGATGGGAAGAGGATCACCAATCCCCCTAATTCTGCACCGACAAATAGTGGAGCAATATCAGAAAGGAGTTCAACAGTGTAAAATTGCAAAGAGTTTGAACATATCATCATCTACAGTGCATAATATCATCAAAAGATTCAGAGAATCTGGAAGAATCTCTGTGCATAAGGGTCAAGGCCAGAAAACCATACTGGGTGCCTGTGATCTTCGGACCCTTAGACGGCACTGCATCACATACAGGCATGCTTCTGTATTGGAAATCACAAAATGGGCTCAGGAATATTTCCAGAGAACATTATCTGTGAACACAATTCACCATGACATCTGCCATTGCCAGCTAAAACTCTATAGTTCAAAGAAGAAGCTGTATCTAAGCATGATCCAGAAGTGCAGATGTCTTCTCTGGACCAAGGCTCATTTAAAATGGACTGTGGCAAAGTGGAACACTGTTCTGTGGTCAGACGAATTAAAATTTGAAGTTCTTTATGGAAATCAAGGACGCCGTGTCATTCGGACTAAAGAGGAGAAGGACGACCCAAGTTGTTATCAGTGCTCAGTTCAGAAGCCTGCATCTCTAATGGTATGGGGTTTGCATTAGTGTGTGTGGCATGGGCAGCTTACACATCTGGAAAGACACCATCAATGCTGAAAGGTATATCCAGGTTCTAGAGCAACATATGCTCCCATCCAGACGACATCTCTTTCAGGGAAGACCTTGCATTTTCCAACATGACAATGCCAAACCACATACTGCATCAATTACAGCATCATGGCTGCGTAGAAGAAGGGTCCGGGTACTGAACTGGCCAGCCTGCAGTCCAGATCTTTCACCCATAGAAAACATTTGGCGCATCATAAAATGGAAGATACGACAAAAAAGACCTAAGACAGTTGAGCAACTAGAATCCTACATTAGACAAGAATGGGTTAACATTCCTATCCCTAAACTTGAGCAACTTGTCTCCTCAGTCCCCAGACGTTTACAGACTGTTGTAAAGAGAAAAGGGGATGTCTCACAGTGGTAAACATGGCCTTGTCCCAACTTTTTTGAGATGTGTTGTTGTCATGAAATTTAAAATCACCTAATTTTTCTCTTTAAATGATACATTTTCTCAGTTTAAACATTTGATATGTCATCTATGTTCTATTCTGAATAAAATATGGAATTTTGAAACTTCCACATCATTGCATTCCGTTTTTATTTACAATTTGTACTTTGTCCCAACTTTTTTGGAATCGGGGTTGTATCTTCATTTTATCACTTAATTAGCAGTTTCTGCTCAGTGAGAGTGAGACGACTACCATGACATTAATGAGGCAAGGTTTTACAGCTGGGTGCCCTTCCCAATGCCGACCTAGAACTCACAGCATCTAGGGAGCTGGGTTCTAATGGTTGCTACCCACCAGGGGGCTAAAATGAGCAAACCAAAAGATGAAAGGAAAATGCACACAAGGAGACTGTGGATGGAATCAAAACCAAGAAGAACAACAGTAACAACTGGTTTTAAGGTGCCAGTGACCCACCGTTTGTCCCTTCTCCTGTTGGTACAAAACAGTTCTGCCACATAAAAGCCAGGAGTTGGATTTGGTTGTCAGAGGCTATATTTTGCACTAAGCCATTTTATAGGCTGAGAGGGCAAAACCTCACAACCACCTCGGCAATAACAAACGTTAGTGAGAAAAGCAGCTCTCTCCTTTGCTACCATATCACCATATCTAAAATCAACTGAGCACAAGCCTTTATTTGGCAAATACTGATTTGAATTGGATTGAATTCACAGGAATAAGTTGCACCTGACCTTCATTGATCAATGCACTGAACCTGAACTGACCTGTTACACTAAAATCCGTCGATTCACTGAAGTGGAATGGTAGAGGTTCCATTAGAATTTCAGTATTACATTTACAAGCTCACTTTCTTTATCCTGGTCATGATGGATTCAGAGCCTATCCCTGGGAACATTGGGCATGAGATGGGAAAACACCCTGGATGTCCATTGTAGGGCACCATGAACATACATTCATCACTAAGGGTAATTTGTCTTAGCCAGTCCACCTACTGCCATGTTTTTGGGATGTTTCAGTAGTGGTATTTCAACAGCATATTACATTAGCTATTGCTGTCACTTGTTCAGTTGGCACTAGAACTTTCTTGTCTTGAAGTTCAGTACTTTGTGTATCTAACTTTTGCACTCATTGTACATTGCTCTGGATATGAGCGTCTGCTAAATGCCATGTAATGTAATGTAGTGGCCCAACTGTCAATAAATCCTCATTACAAATTCAATATTACATGCATCAAGTGAAACAAGAAATTAAAAAGACTAACTAACTTTCTAACTCGGTGTTTAAAATATTGCTGATCACTTGACCGTCAGACCTGTACCTGCATCCTGGGGTCTGTTCACACTTCTGTTGTGTGGTAAAAGGTTCAGGTACGTGGGATAGAGGACAAGCGGGTGTCAGAACAGTTTGTAGCCCAGGGTTTAAGGTTGTGAACAACCCCCCCCCCCTTCATCTTACACTGTACAACAAGACAGTACAGTTCCCTGCATAGTCACAATTATTGTACTTTATATGCATGCTTTATAATGTATAGGGTTTTTTTAAGTGTACCTACAGTATGTCAAGTCAAGTTTATTTCTATAGCGCTTTTAACAATAGACATCATCGCAAAGCAGCTTTACAGAATTTGAATGACTTTAAACATGATCTAATTTTATCCCTAATCTATCCCCAATGAGCAAACCTGTGGCAATAGTGGCAAGGAAAAACTCCCTCAGATGACATGAGGAAGAACTCTCAAGAGGAACCCGACTCAAAAGGGAACCCATCCTCATTTGGGTGACAACATGACTATAACATTAGCAGTTTTAACATGAAGTCAGTTTTGGTGATGTTATAACTCTTCATTGATGGAAACTTGAGTGCAAAACTGTTCATGACAACTGCAGTCCTAAAGTTAGCAAGCCAACTATAGTCCTCAGCCACAAAAGCATGACTGTAAGAGTCCAGAGCGTCTTCCAAGTGTGACTTTCGACTATCCATATGGGGCCGTCCTCCACAGGAGCGATGTGATGAGACTCCAACCAGACATGGGGCATCAGGATGGATCAGGCAGGTCTGAGGAGCAGAAGAGGTCAGCATCTCAACCTCAGGATTGACATGTAACTCAGAGGGACAGACTGGGGGAGGGGAGGGGGAAGCGAGAGAAAACATAGGTTGTTAAGTATGCCCAATGTCGCCTGAATAAGTAGAAACAGTATACAGTACATTTTGCACTGAGTGCAAGGAGGGACTCTGGCAAAACTAACTATGGCAGCATAACTAAAAGGGGAGAGCCAGAAGGTAACGCAGGCATGAGGGAGCCCCGGGACATAAAGCAGCAGCCACTACACCGTCAACAAACTCAAGTGAGCAAGCGAGTGGGGACTGACAGCATCCATCCATCCCAGTTTACCAAAACACTCTACACAGCAAAATCCCCATTGTTGAATTAACACCCAGAGTGTTGATTTAACACCCTACTGTGTTTATATAGGTTCAGTTGGACACAAATGAACTCTGAAAGTGTTAATTCAACACTGAGGAATTTGCTGTGTATGTCTGAGGACCCTCCAGATCTACTCCTTTACCTCAAACACTATTAACAAAAGGCTTGACTAAACAGATATGTTTTCAGCCTAGACTTAAACACTGAGATTGAGTATATCAGTCCTTCATAACACATTTATAAGCACTGCATGAATCTTTAATTAAATACTGCTGGAGGACTTATGTAAGTCTTCTGTGAAACTTGGGAGGTGACATTCATGTAAGGACAAAGTCATACAAAAGCATGAGGAGAAGATGAGAGAAAAACACTCAATCATTATTATGGCAAGACTGAGACTGGAAATTATGGGTCTATATTTTATTCTGAATGTTACAAGTTATTACTTTCTTTACTAATATCTAAAAAAGAACATTTGATGAAACTTTGAGACATTGTCCATTAATTATCTGATTTCTGCTTCCTGTTTTCTGAGACTGGATTGTATCAGCATCATACAGTATAAAAGCATGAACTTGTAAGGAATTATTCTTTAACTCGTGTCAGTCCATTTGCATTCAGAACCACTATGAAGCACCAGTAAAGGACAAGTTCGCTGAGTTTTAGAAGCCTGTATGTCTCGATTTCAAGTAATCAGATTTTAAAATCTGCATTTATAAGACTGTATGCTCAGCTCCTAGTGCATCTTTTATGATGTATTTCAATAACACACATCAGCTAAATGAATATGAATGAAGTGGGCACTGCATTAATTTATTGAGACAAACTAATCATTTTCAAGATTAAAAAAATAATAATAATTGTGGTAACAATCTAGAAAACTCACTATAATATTCATCTCATTCATGAAAAAAGTCATATAGTACTTTCATAAATTATCCAGAACTTATTTTTTTTTTTTTATTAGGATTTATGCAATGCTTATGAATATGTTATACAGTAAATGTTCACTGTCGGTAACTTTCAAATAAAGTAGCTATAGTACCAGATATATATTCATGCCCTTGCTTAAATATGAAGTGAAATGGAATCCTAAAAATATCATCATCAGCATCATCTTTGTTCCCAATACTCTACTGCAGCAGATTAGGTGCCCAGGATCGATTCCAGCAGGAGCAAGAATCATACATTATCCTGCATTTCCTTCTGATGTTGTATATTAAAAAGTCTGGTAATCTCAGCATTGTACTTCCAACAGTCTTAGGCCAATGGTTTCTTGTTTATACGAAAGAGGACGTGTTTTTGGAGCACAGAATTTTGGATGCCTGGTAATTGCCTCACAGCAAGAAGATTCTGGGTTCGAGCTTAGTGGCCGACGGGGGCCTTTCTGTTTGGAGTTTGCATGTTCTCCCCGTGTCTGCATGGATTTCCTCCAGGCGCTCCAGTTTCCCCCACAGTCCAAAGACATGTGGTTAGGTTAATACGGGGCAGCCTTGGGCTGAAGTGCCCTTGAGCAAGGCACCTATTCCCCAATTGCTCCCCGGGCGCTGAAGCATAGCTGTCCACTGCTCTGGGTATGTGTGTGTGCTCATTGCTCACTTGTGTGTATGTGTGTGTGTGCATGTGTGTGTTCACTGCTTCAGATGGGTTAAATGCAGAGGATGAATTTCACTGTGATTGAGTGTGCATGTGACAAAGGCTTCTTCTTCTTCTTTTTCTTCTTCTACATCTTCTACAAATTATGAATGTTGGATCTGGCTGAAAGTTTGGATTGGTCCAGAGTGGACAGCTTTATATGATGATCAGTAAGTACAGTTTTTGTTCAATAAACTTCTTTATGAGCTTCAGAAATGCTTTGAGTGGTAAAGACTGACTCATGGCATTCTTCACTGGAGATGGTACATGAAGGTTGTGACATTTTCTATCCATGTCTCCTTCAATTTAATCACAGCGTCATTGCTTTTGTTTCATTAAAACACATCATCTTTGTTTTCAATGCTGAGATGATGAAACCAAAACTGGTGAACTCTCTATCAAACAACTTCATCATTTTTTCCAATTCATATATACTTTTGAAAACAAAGGATGATATCGTTGACATCACTGACCTGAATGATGCGAGTCTCTCCATGACAAGGATGAAGGGATTTCACTATTAATCTGATAAAGGATACGTCAGCACAAAGTCCAGATCAATATCGACGATGAGATTCAAGACCTACCTGTCAGATCCGTTCAAAAGCTGATGTTGAATGTTAATTGTGGCAGTTTTCCCAACATTCCAGTAATTTGTCAAGACTTGATGCACCAGTGTGCATCTCTAAGATCTCGAAGAGTCTCCTATTTATCCAGTCATTTACTGCTTTTATACTGATGAAACAGCAGAACAGATCACCTTGATGGTTATCAATAATGTTAGATCACACTTCAGCAACAAGTCCCATACATTCCATACGTCCCAAGACTTCAAAGTCTTAACAGTCTCTATAATTTCCTTCTCAGATGGTGGATTGTTGATGACACTGAAATCATTCAATAATTTGCACACTTGTTCAACATCCTTGGCTTCACTAGCCAGATAAAGAACATCAACATTTTTACCATAAAAGTTATTCTTCAGTTTTCTTCACATCTTTTTTATTTCGTATGTCAATTCCTTCAGTCTCAGAGGGTTCTTACAGATAATTCATACTTTAATGAGAAATAGGAATTCATTGTTTGTCCATTCCTGTTTCGAGACAGATTTTTCAGAGACTGTTTGTTCTGCTGCTTTACACAGGGCGTCAACAATATTTCTCTCAATCTCATTTACATCTGAGATATTCATCGCCTCTGCAAATTTCCTCAGGATTTAATGGTGGCTTGGGCTGCAGCTTGTCTTCCCGTTGGGAGGTTTTTTTTTTAGCTTTTTGTTCACATTTATGACATTATTCTTTTCTGTCCACTTTGGTTGGTAATTTGCAGAACAGTCCAACCATTTGGTGGTCAGACTCAAATGGGATGCTAACTCTGTGATACTGGCTTGGGCTTTACTTAATATATTCTTCAGTCAAGATATATTCAGTCCTCTTCTTAAAGCCATTCACCATGCACCATGTCATGGTATGTATGACTTTAGCTGTGAACATTGAGTTCATAATGAACAGATTGTTATTTTCACATCATGTCATCAGCCATCTGCCATTTCCATTAGTGGGAAGGTCATCATAATTATTAGGGCCAAGGCTTTTCCATTTTCCAAAAGCATTGTTACTAATGGTGGCAATCACGTCCCCACCAAGAACAATCTTGAAACTTGCGTGTTTCTTTTTCATAGACTTGATTTTGCTGTTTAGAAAGTGAAAAAAGCTGTCTTCACTGGAATCAGCACTAGCATCATTGAGAGCTTATGCACAGATTGCAGATATTTTGGTACCCTTCACAATTAGCCTTGCTGCAGAGATCCGTCCTTGAAGAGTTATTGCACTTTCAAGAAGTTTTGCCTTAGGGGACAGCACAAAGCCAACTCCTGCTGCAGCTTTCCTAGAGAAACCAGAATTAATGAAAGTCCATCTTGGAATATGTTCATCTTGAAACTAAGCAGTATGAATACCAGTCATATACTGTAAGTGTCTTGAATAAGAGTAAAGTTCAGCATCTTGCATTGAAAAATGATCTTCTCGAGTTTCATTTCATCCCTACAGGAATGAGTGTTTACTGATCCAACAACACAGTTTAATGTTCTTGAGAAATTGCAGGACAGATTGGATTCTTTACCTTTTTTGAAATTATACACAAGGCAGCCAGAAGAGGCTTCACTATAATGTTGCTTGTCAGACCTACATGGGCTTGATAACTATCACCATCTCTGCAGGGCGAGGAACCTCTTCCACTGGTCCAGGCCACCTTAATGCTGCTGTTCTTCAGATTATACAAACTCATATCAATTCAGTGTGTGTGTGTGTGTGTGTGTGAGAGAGAGTTTGGGGATGGGGGTATTAGTCCTCCCAGGGCAGTTTACAGTCTTCCCCATGAGCAGCTTTATAACTGATGGCCTTTGACTCAGATTGCACTCATCCGCCCTTTGACAGGTTTTGATTTTTGTCCTGCTGGGTGTTATGCCACCCTCCTTACTGGAGAAAGCCAGGAGGGGAGTTGGTTTAGATGCTGGATACCCATCTGTGTGGCAGTTTGTACTGGGTTACACTGTTAATAGTAACAGGACCAGCTTACCCACCTGACCTGAATACATGACAGAACAAACTGTCTTTATTGGACTTCATAAGGTTTTGGAGCTATTTGTGCTTACCATTCACCTTCTGGCTTCATGACTAAATCCTTTAATTACTGCTGAACTGGATAATCTGAAATGAAAACCACAGAGGCGTCCAATTGAAAAAATGGATACAATGAACACCAGTCATTTCCTACATACTCCAATTCACAATATGCAATATTCTACCAAACATTCTGTATCTTTCAATTTACATTAATACTTACATTTAGCACTTTAGCAGACTCTCCAATCCAGATTGATTTACAGAATATGGAAACAACCCCCCATCTTCCAAAGCTAAAAATGATATCATGGATTATAGTGGCACTAAACACAACAATCCCTTGGAGGAAAAACACACAGAATGGTATAAAGAAGCACAGCTGGGGTTGATTCATCCTGTATTTGTCCAGATTCATGTGGGACATCGGTGATGGTTGTGTCGAGTGATTACAGTGAAATGCCCCTTGGATGTTGCATGCATTGGGGTTAATATGTTTCTGTCCATTTCACTGATCTGTTCATTACAAGTCATCAGCAGTGATTAAGAAAGCACATGGGAAATACAGTCATGGGAGTAATGAAGGTGAATATGAACATTAAACATGTTAAATGATCCTTTTTACCCAAAATACAGTCTGAGGAGAAATTAAAGTCAATAAACTAAGCCCACATTGTACAATCAAAGTACTAATTACACATAGAACAGATGACCAAACCATAGGTTTGGTGTTTTTTTCTAGTTTGAATGAAAGCGTTAAAATGTTTCTGTTTATTATGTTTGTTATTGTGAGGAAACAAAGTATGAACCCGGGAGGTCATTAGAGACATGAACTACTTTAAAACGGAAGCTGTGAATGCAGCTGCCTGTCTACCTTTAAGGAGGAGAATGATCTTACTAACCTACAATACTCTACTGATGCCCACACATCCCACTCACAGACAGACACTGTTGGACCATTTAAACATCCACTTACAAAGTACATTAGTCAAAGGCCCTGAGCCCTAATCACATGAGATTAAAGCTCTCCCTTCAACCACAGAGAGAAAAGATCTCAGTTGAACTCTCATAAGATCCCTGAGATCCTTAAAGAAAGGGGAATAAAGCAGCTGAAGTCCACTGTCTCCTATCCACACTTTGATGGAAAAGTGATTAAATAAAGTGCCTACAAACTGCCATAATCCAGAAAGAGCCATAGAGATCCTCACTGATTACTGATCGTCCTACCAACATGTCCTTCAGTTACATAGAGACAGGTGCGGGGGGGAAAAACTTCAGATAATACCTTACTCTCAGACCAAACAAGAGAAAGAAGAGGTGAAAAATATATAGACAATTACAAAAATACCAGACCTATGAGCTAGAAAAAAAACAAACAAAAATCTTTTTTTTTTTTTTTACCATAAAATCAGATTGTGCTTGGGTGGATGGGTCATCTCCATGTTAACAGCAAAATGATAAACATTCTGATTGAACTGAATCTGCTGCATGGATTCATAAGCAACCAGCGGAGTGTCGAAACTTACTTCATAAATGTGTCCTAATTCTTAATGTGTCTGTCTTGTGAGGTAGCAGCAAGGATGCGTTATCCTAATGGGCTTCATGGGCTGCTGCCCAGGGCCTCGGCCACTAGGGGGCCTCGGAGGTAGCGAGATCGGAAAATATGAAACGATATTTTCAGAAGTTTTGATCATATTGATAACATTTTTGATGCATTTCGCCACCCGTAAGGAAGCCCACCTTGTCCCATCGCATAAATCACCCGTCATTGTCAATATGATCACTGTCCACCATGTCTTCACATGCTACGCCAGCTTGAGTTCAATAATTTAATTAATGACTTCACTTTCCAGAAAAGTAGGAAAGTGCCCTTGTAAGTTGCCCTTGTAATGATAAGTTTTATCGTTCAATAGTATTTCTAATTGTGCCACTGTCATTATTTAAGTTTGTGTGTCTAGTTAGATAGGCACGTCTGAGGGGGTGAATTTGCTGAGCGCAGTTGACAACAGGCGGGGGTGGGGCCTCGGGGGGGGGGGGTCTGCCCAGGGCCTCGGCAAGGGTTAATGCGGCCCTGGGTAGCAGGGATAGTTACACACGCAGAGGGAAAAAAAACCCCAAAAACCTTTCCTGACAATCCAGTTAGACAGAACCAAATCCAAAACAGCACCAAAAAAAACCTATCTAGGTCAGGCAATCAGGAAACAATGGTGCAAGGGATGAAAACCAGAGACAATGTCAAGAAGCCAGAACTACAACAACAACTGGAGGTACTGTGGTATCTGTCAAGGTCACTCCAGGGCAAAACCAATGTTCCCAAAAGAAAGCTCATAAATGACTTCCTATTTGTGGTTAATAGTAACTATGGCCTTATCCTGGTCTGTTTTTGAGATATAGCCCATTGAAAATATGTGACCTAATACTGACCTAGGTCAAAGGTCAATAGGTCAAAGCTATAAATATTCATGAAAAGATATATGGCAAAGGAGCAAGGCTAGCTCAAAGACCATGAAAAATAGACAAACTGTCTGACTTTTTGCTATAGTCACCTAATTGACAAGTTCAAGGTCGCATAACTTAGTGAAAATAGGCCAAATCGCTTAACCGATGCAAACTATTTTGAAGCCCCTGAAATGGGTTCTCCATATCCAATTTGGTAAAAATTCATGAAAAAATGAGAGAGGAGTAGCGATTTAACACATAAATGACCTTTGACCTAATTCTGACAAAGGGTCAAGGTCAGAGGTCAAATGAGTGCAAAAAAGTATTAATGTATAAGAGCCATGGAAGACGGCATGAAATAGTTTTGTCTAGCTTGTCCTGGTACTGTACCAGATGGTCCCATTCATAGCTATGCCTGAAAATTATATGATGTCATAAAATGATGTCATGACATTGTGTGCTGTCATGCACGATATGGAGAGCACAGATGGTCACTACCTATAAGCACACCAAGTTTCATCCAGGTATCTTGAAAACTGAGCAAGAATTGGCCCTTGTCTAACTACTGCTATGACGTGTACACTAAATCTAAGCAATTTCAAGATCCCATTTCCAGTGAGGTGGAAATGGGATAATAAAAGTTAAATAGAAACACAGGATACTCAAAGCCTTGACAGGTTGAGAGATCGACTTCGAGCAGTACTTCTTATCAGGTGATGATTGAGTCCAGGTGAGTGTAATTAGCAATCAGGTGACATTGAATGTAGGTGTGAGTGTGTTTGTTGGGGAGTGTGGTCCGAGGCAGCCATGTTTGGAGGGTATGAGGGATTCTGGGAATCGGACTTCATGGCTGCCTCAAAAGTGGAGTTGAGAGGAATTGTACATAACACACTGTCGAGAACAATCATGAGTGATATTTACTGAAAACACACTGCAGATATTTGTAGATCTGAGCATCAGTACACTGTAAAATTGGACTTTACAGTTTGGAACACGTCAAACAAATCAAACAATTTGTCAAGCCAAAACACAACAGAAACACAATATGTAATATTTTAAGAAAAGAAAAATACTAGCCTACATACTGAAAGAAAATACTATGTGGTGACTCACAGCACATGGACCTTGTTTCTTAAAATGGAAATGAAAAATATGAAATATAAATATCATAACATGTATAGTGGCGGCACGGTGGTGTAGTGGTTAGCGCTGTCGCCTCACAGCAAGAAGGTCTGGGTTCGAGCCCCGTGGCCGGCGAGGGCCTTTCTGTGCGGAGTTTGCATGTTCTCCCCGTGTCCTCGTGGGTTTCCTCCGGGTGATCCGGTTTCCCCCACAGTCCAAAGACATGCAGGTTAGGTTAACTGGTGACTCTAAATTGACCGTAGGTGTGAATGTGAGTGTGAATGGTTGTCTGTGTCTATGTGTCAACCCCGTGATGACCTGGCGACTTGTCCAGGGTGTACCCCGCCTTTCGCCTGTAGTCAGCTGGGATAGGCTCCAGCTTGCCTGCGACCCTGTAGAACAGGATAAAACGGCTAGAGATAATGAGATGAGATGAACATGTATAGTATATTAATATATTATTAACATTGTGGTTGCTACTTCGTAATTAGAAGCATTAGCTTTTGTTTTACTGGCCATACAGACTATAGTTCTGCCTTCTGGTTTTCTATCAGCTCACAGGAAAAGGTTTGTGAACTCACAGGTCAAAGTTAATCTAAATAAAGGTAATGCATAAACTAAAAGTAAACATTACCTTCAATAAAGGTGTGTTTTTATTGTCCTGTGTCCTTTAGCTAACTTTCAGAATAACTATCCTTAAATCTTACAAGGTTTATAAAATCACAGCTTTTGTGAAATGTTCACAGCATGTAATAGTTGTGTGAATAGGGTCTCTGTGTTCTTCTTTGTGTGGAAAAAGGGCTGGACAGTCTTTTTCAGTGATACCTCAATGTTCAGGCGCTGTCTGGCAAATTACAGACACAGGCAAAGAGAGAGTGAGGACGAGAATTCCAGGGTTTGGGGGCCATGGTTCAAAGAAAGGTGGGAAACAAGCCGCGATGTGAGCATGTTAACATCCTTGAAATGGAATCTGTGTGGCATGTTTATAGAGATCAGGGGCGGTCTTAACATAGAGGCATAGGTAGGCAGCTGCTTGGGGCCCCCCACCAGTGGTCGTAGTAGGGGGGCCCCCAACCAACCTCAAAAAAAGAAAAAGCCCCTTGTCATGATTCATGAAGACTTCAAAAGTATGGTACATTTTACTAATATTCCTAAGAAATACGTTGAAGTAGTAGTTAAAATGTCCAGTTCATGGTTATCTGTCCCTACACATACACCCCATACTTTCACAATGAAATGGACTAGTCCATAACGCTGCGCAGTGCAGCACGAAAGGTAAACACATAGTGACCGGAGTCTGAACAATGCGAAAATGAAAAGGAGTTACCCAAGCGGATCAAAAAAAAGAAAAAAGCGAAAAGACGCTGAGAAATATGTGACAATGCTGCCTAAGATGGGAAACTTTTTTTACAACTACTGTTATCAATAGAGACCGCGACAACAACGTCAACGCCATTCAAAATGTTGAACATGATGCCGGTAGAGCAGCTAGCTGCTGTGAAGTGGCACTAGCTGAGGAGGATAACGTTAAGCAAGACACGTTGTTGCCACCTTCCATCACCGACAGTGTCAACGTTGACACAAATGAGGTGGAAGAGTTATCCAGTGATGGCCATTTTGACACTGATGATGATGACCATATTGTTAGTTGGTGACAATTTTTTATTATTATTTTACATTTTCCTACATCTGGCTGTGCACCATGTACGTGTGAAGACCTGTGAGAAGGCATCAACAAGTCGGACTCTGTGATGTGGAGAACAATCTCTCTTTTCTCTCTCATAGACTCTCTCATTCATTCACTCACCCTCTCTGTCTCACACACACAGAACACTCTCTCTCTCTTTCTCACACTGTCTCATTCTCTCTCACTCACTCACTGACACATACATTCACATGGATATGGAGTTGCTTAGAGCCAAATGCCACCTCATCTCTCCTCAGTCCACACTTCTTACCTCCCCTCACTCACTCACTCACTCACTCACCCACCCACTCTCTCTCTCACACACACACACACACACACTCTCTCACACACACAAACACTAACTCACTCACACACACACACACACACACACACACACACTCATTCACTCACACACACACACACACACACACACACACACACACACACACACACACACAAACACTAACTCACTCACACACACACACACACACACACACACACACACACACACACACACACACACAAACAAACAAACACTCACTCACTCACTCACTCACTCACTCACTCACTCACTCACACACAATCATGTACATAGTTTTATTTATAGAATGTTTTAAATGTTCTGATCTTTAAAAAAATAAACAGTGCTGGTTTTCCTGGCATTTTGGCAAAGACAGATGTTATCTGAACTCTTATTCTCTGTTGGGTTCCATCATGACTATTAGTTTGTGCAGTGCTACACTTTGTGTGTTCTCTGCTTTCCATCTTCATTTTGGAGTAAAGAAGTGTATGCAGGGTTTAAAGGGGAATGTTTTTTTTTCTCCTCTCCAACCTTTACTTCCCTATAGATTAGCTTTACCTGCCTATCCACCATGCAGTCGGTACTTTTTTTTTGTTTCGGATCGGATGAGGGGGGCCCCATACATACCTTCGCCTGGGGCCCCCAATTTGCTAAATCCGCCACTGATAGAGATAAATGTTCAAGATACAAATTGATACTTGCAATGAGAGTACGTCGTGCGCATTCTGGCTGCCGCTTTTCACCAGAGCTTTTTTTTATTTTATTTTTATTTTATTTCTTTTTCAATTTTCATTTTATTTATTTTTTTTATGTATGTTTGTGTAGTTTGATGTTTGTTTGAGTGTTTTGTCCGCCGGATGTGGTGTAGCTCCGGACCCAGTTTGGGCGTCGGTTCCCTCCAGGCCTTGGTTCGCTGTGGGGGATGCCTGCACTCCCAGCTATGGACTGCAGTGAGCTCGTTGCTCATTTTACATCATGGTTGTTCAGTGTTCTGCGCTTTAACGCTTGGCGTGATGTTCCGAGAGATGTTGCTCGGTGGCGTCGCAGCGGCTGTGCAGGCGGTTTGGGACACACCAGCGCTCTGCATGGCGGAGCTTCTCTGCTCGCTTTGTGGATCCATGGCGTGGTGTTCGAGCGATGTTGCTGACGGCGTCACGGCGGCGGTGCTGGAGATGTGGGACTCGTTTTCATGCGCCTTTTGGTGGGACTGTGGCTGCTACACCACTGGAATTACATCTTGATCCCTACTTGGTGGACTTTTTACTTTTATTTTTTATTATTTATTTATTTATTTATTTATTTTTCTTTGTCTATAATTGTAAAGCATCCTTGGGTTTCTTGAAAGGCGCTATATAAATTTAACTTATTATTATTATTATTATTATTATTATAAATAATCTTTTCCCTGTAGATTCTTCAGTGAATATCCAGACAACAACAACAGTTCATTGTTGTTGTTGATGTTGTTGTTTTTGCCTCAGGAAGCAGTTTATGGATTAAACCGCCAACACTGTTTCTCACTGCTTGTCTCAGCAGATGTTAGTTAAGAGCTGTTGGCAGGAAAACCACAATTTCTAAATGCCCTGTTAAAATCAAGTTTGGACCAGATCAGATGTGGGAATTCAATTTGAAAGTCATGTTGATACGTAGGGTGGCACGGTGGTGTAGCACTGTCACATCACAGCAAGAAGGTTCGGAGTTTGAGTCCAGTGGCCGACGGGGGCCTTACTGTGTGGAGTTTGCATGTTCTCTCCGTGTCTGAGTGGGTTTGCTCTGGTTTCCCCCACAGTCCAAAGACATGCAGATTAGGTTAACTGGTGGCCCTAAATTGACCGTAGGTGTGAATGTGAGTGTAAATGGTTGTTTGTCTCTATTGCCGCTTTTCCACTACAAACGCGGCTGAGTCGGGCTGAGCCGTGCCGTGCTGAGTCGAGCTGAGTGGGGCTATTGGAGTTGCATTTCGACTACAACCGCGCTGAACCGTGCTGGCTGGAAGTGGGTGGACACATTGGGTGGAGTTAGCGAAAGTGGGTGGACGTCACGTGATGTCGTTAAGCAGCGCAAACAGTGACATCAGTGAGCTTTTAAGCGGTAGTCTCACCACCCGAATAGTAAACAATAAACATGGACATGGAGTCGTTAGTGTTGCTGGTCTTGGTTCTGTGGCTTGTTGTCACCGACAACGCCAACAGATACTGCCAAGAGCGTATAGATGAGGCAAGGCGCATAAGGCTTCAGAAATTCTCGTAATTTGTAATTATTCTTCTTCCGGGTTTACGGTGTTTGCAGATCCCAGCGTGCTCGCGGGGCGTGTGTGGGCATGTGAGGACACTCCTCCTCACCAATCAGTGCACAGGGGAGTGTCTGCTCACGCCCCCAGCCTCACTTGGCTCGCTTTGGCTCACTTCAGCCCCACTCCAAAACGGTGCGAGTTTTAGGGGCTAAGCAGGGCTGAAGCGAGCTGAGTCGTGCTGTTTTTTGGTAGTCGAAACGCGAGCCGTGTCGGGCTGAAGTGAGCTGAAGTGAGCTGAAAAAGGGTAGTGGAAAAGGGCCATATGTGTCAGCCCTGTGATGATCTGGTGACTTGTCCAGGGTGTACCCCGCCTCTCACCCACAGTCAGCTGGGATAGGCTCCAGCTTGCCCGTGACCCTGCACAGGATAAGTGGCTACAGATAATGGATGGCTGTTGATACGTTGTGTAAATATGTGACATGGTTTGTTAAGTGCAAGCTTTGTCCAACACTACATCCGCTGAAGTATATCTGAGATAAGTGTTTACTCAGGTAGTATATGGTATACAGGTGGAATTTCTGGGTAATAGTCGGGTTTCAGACTATTTTTGAAATGCTACAAATGGATCTAGTCAACATTTGAATTAATCACTAAAAGCATTAATATAACACCAGATCTTTTCACATTTATTTTGCAAACAGCTTAATTTCCGATCTTCTCAGCTCTCTATAGTTAGCTTTGTTGCTGTGGATTACTGCGCTGTCGCTATTTCAGTCCCATCAAAATGAACATGTGTTTACCAGTAACCATAATCTGATGAAAATACAAGGTATTACTCTCACAGTGGCGGCTGGTAGTCTTTCACACAGGGGAGGCTGGTCGGTTACGATATTTCCAGATTTTAAAAGAAAAAACATCAATTTTGCCCATACTCTTGCCTCTGATCTGGCTGATTGTTGGCAGCGTCACAAACTGTGAAATAACAGGTTCTTTTAGCCCATTAGCCTACTGTCCAATATACATGATGGTGGTGTTGGGGGGGTATATTTTAACATTTTATATTTTAAAATTGTGGCATGTTGTTTAAAAATTGATCATTATTGAAAGCAGCTCTTTGTCAGGAACCTCAGCAGTAGAGCTGGGTGCCACACATTTCATTCAGTGACACTTTCCCTATATTTTACTTATTTTGACTGAGAAATGTTTTATTGACAATTTTGATAACCCTTCACTTTTAATCCAGGTCTGTAGTGTGAAATGTTCTCGGCTGTGTTTTTGTTTAAAAATGTTTTCCAAATTGTAGCTGTGTTTAATTCATATCCAGAAAAATATATATTCCAATATAATATACTCAGCATAAACATTTTAAATAGATTCTATATTTTTGGTCCATCCATGACATATTACTAAAGTAGCCTGTTTACTGTTGTTGATGTGGGTCACTTGCTGTTAGCCAATTCACTTTCTCGTACCAGGAGAGCTGAAAGGAACGAGTATTATTCCCTACCTTTTTCACCAAGTCAGTTTGAGGCGTTGGTCTACCCTGCTCTTTAATTTTAATTTTTTCCTCGAAAGGAAGACTGGCAAATGGCTTCGCCAAAATTAAATCAACAATGCTTGGCATCCGTGCGCAGCTTTCTTGCTAGCTGACTAGCCACCTCAAGTTCAAGTTCAGTCACTCAAATAAACAAAATTTCTGGAACTAAGATAGCAAACTTGACAACACTATATTTACGCTTTATTTACAATGAAAATATATACAAACTAAAAAAGCTGGTAGAAACCGTATGTAATGAATGAAATCGAAATGTAAGCTGATCTCTTACAATACACCACAGCACTTGCGAATCCGCATGGGACTGAACTGAAATTCACCGCTGCCTGTCTATAGTTGAAACGAGCTGTCAATCAAAGAAAATATCCGGCCGCTTTCACCAATCACCAGTCTCCTCGCGGAAACTGCCATGTCCCTCCCATGTGAGGCTGGGAGCCCGTAGGCGGGCATTTTCGCAGTATTTGTCCAATAACCATCTTGCATTTTGAGATTGAAAAGCGCATAGCTCCCAAATGCCATTGAAGTCCACTGAGGCTGGGAGTCCGTGAGACTCCGTGGGCGGGCGTTTTCGCAATATTTGTCCAATAATCGTCTTGCATTTTGAGATTGAAAGCACATAGCTCCCAAATGCCATTGAAGTGCACTGAGGCTGGGCTGCATCGCGCTGTCATGAGGGGGAAAAACTCACGCACACATTAAAGTTATAAGGGAATGATTTTGCACTGTAGTGGGTTGAGCACATATATTTCTATGATTCTGGATCTGAAATAGCAATGTGATAAGGTCGGCTATAACATAAGCCTAGCGCAATTCATCCTACACAATGTTTGTCATTTTTAGAGGAGGCTGAGCCTCCCTCGTTGTCTTAGAGCAATCGCCCGTGTACTCTCAGCTTTATTCATTCTTTCCTCCTCAGCTGTGTCTTTCTGATTGGTAGAACCAATTAATTCCAGTTCTGGGTTTCTGTAACACCGTATTATGTGCTTTCTTGATGCTTTTCCACTGAGGCAGTGTGTGAGCCAGAGCTGTTCCACACTTCTCCACTGCATAAACCACTGGGCTCCAACCAGTCAAAATAGTTCAGTTATTTCACCAAAAGTACTAGAACTGAGGGACCAGTTCATAAGTGCTGACAATAACTCATAGCTTACTTCAGAGAAAGACGTGTGAGTGGGTCGCCTTTCCTCTCTTCTTGTAATAGTGCAGAATTCTCCCATGTACAGCAGGAAGCTGAGTGTTATTCATTTCTGTGGCACCTGTATGCCCTTTCTCTTTCCCTTTTACCAAGCAAGGTGAAAAAGAAATTACTCCTGCAAGCCTGGGTGTGCTCAGCAAATGATGCGTTCTTCCCAATTAAAAAGAGCATGGTGCGACTGTAGAATAAATTAATTGAGCTGTAGCATGAAAGAGACAACAATACATGTTGGATTGAATCATTTTCACCTGATAATACACCAACATTCTCCTGACTGAGACTGATGTGGCATTTAAGATGATTTTATTCTGTGCTGTCTTCCAGGAAGTGCAGGGACTCCAGTTTCCTTCAATCAAAATGGTGATGCACCTGGACGCTACGACATCTTCCAGTATCAGATAAGCAAGAGTTCAGTGGCGGAATATAAAGTGATTGGGAGCTGGACAAATAAGCTACACCTAGATGTGAGTAAAGAGATTACTGCCATATGAATATGGTTGAAGATAATAGGCTATGCCCAAAGCGACAAAACAAACCAGTACATTCATAAATGAGAATGATTTTCATGCAGTTTACTTTCAATGTGTTATTATTGTTAGTATTTTAATTGAGCTGCATTGTTTTGGAGAGTGAGATGAAACATAGTCTCCCATTGTGAATAAGGCTTTGTTCAGACACCAGGAAAAAAGTGGCTTTTCTTCAAATATGATGCAATGTGATCTCTGCTGGAACAGGAAGATCAGAATTCATGAGACTTTTGCATCAATCCAACTCGACATTCATCATAATTTCAGCATTAAAACATGCTTAAGCACCCTGTGTATGCCATAGCTCATTTTATAATGGACCTTAAATTAAAAGTTGAATTAAAAGGCAGTAAACATAACTAAAGCTTTATACTGAAAACAGAATTAGAGAGTTATATAATAAACTGTGCTTTGTCTATAAATATGCACTAAAATGTGCCCACTGTACCACTGGACCTTGAATCTCTTCTGTGCCAAGGCAAAAGACTATCGTGTAACTGTTTTGTTGTTTTTAATTGATTAGTGAGTTCTGTACAATGTGCCCGTGTAATTGTGCCTGTGGATTCAGGTGGATGCCATGCACTGGAGGACAGGTGACCCCACACTACCGGTGTCTGTGTGCAGCGTGCCGTGTCGGATGGGTGAAAGGAAGAAGACTGTAAAGGGTGTCCCATGTTGTTGGCACTGTGAGCGCTGCGAGGGCTACCACTACCAGGCAAGCGAGTTCAACTGTGAGATGTGTCCCTATGAACAGCGACCTGACCGCAACCGTACTGGCTGCCAGCCTATTCCCATCATTAAGCTGGAGTGGTACTCACCTTGGGCATCTGTGCCTGTCTTCATCTCAGTGCTGGGCATTCTGGCCACCAGTTTTGTGGTGCTCACGTTCATGCGCCACAATGATACACCCATTGTGCGGGCATCAGGCCGTGAGATGAGCTATGTGCTACTGACAGGCATCTTCTTGTGCTATGCCATCACCTTCCTGATGATTGCTACACCAACTGTTGCTGTCTGTTCTCTGCGACGTATATTCCTGGGCCTGGGCATGTGCTTCAGCCATGCGGCACTGCTCACGAAGACCAACCGGATCCATCGTATCTTCGAGCAGGGCAAGAAATCTGTTGCAGCTCCACGCTTCATCAGTCCTGCCTCACAGTTGGCAATCACCTTTAGTCTAATCTCTGTGCAGCTGTTTGGCGTGTTTGTATGGTTTGCTGTTGACCCGCCTCACACAGTGGTGGACTATGGTGAGCAGCGCACTGCTGACCCAGACAAGGCACGGGGTGTACTCAAGTGTGACATTTCAGACCTTTCTCTCATTTGCTCATTGGGCTACAGCATCCTCTTAATGGTCACATGCACTGTTTATGCCATCAAGACCCGGGGGGTGCCAGAGACCTTCAATGAGGCCAAGCCTATAGGATTTACAATGTACACAACCTGCATCATTTGGTTAGCTTTTATACCCATCTTCTTTGGCACAGCACAGTCTGCAGAGAGGGTGAGTTCTTTTAAACCCTTTTCTCAACTATCATTTCTTGCCATGTTTATTTCATCTATAAGTGCATTACTAAAGGTTATAATGTTCTCTTGGTTAATCCATTGTCTCATCAGACCCAGAGGGGTTTCTCAGTCATAAAATTCCCCAGGATGGAAGGCTCAGAAAGCCCCCTAGTGACATTAGCTCTGGATGCAGTCTAGGATCCAGGCATATGGTCTTACTTGATCACTTAGGGAGTGATCTTTGAGGTTGAAAATTAAGCCAGGAAGGTAGAAGTTTCTAGCTGGTTTTGGCATTTGCAAAATATCAAATTTTTGAGGAATGACTGTGCAGAAAATAAGAAGATAAAGAAAGCCTGCCATAGAGTTACCCTTATATGCTAGCTTGCTACTTCCTCAACCAACACTCCTATGGTTTATTTGTTTGTTTTTGCTCATTTTGTTTGGTTACTGCTACTAAAACAGTTAACTCAGTAAACAGTTCCTGACATTAACCTCTTTATTGTCAACCATCCATCCATTTTCTTCCACTTATACGAAGTCGGGTCACGGTGGCAGCAGGCTAAGCAGGGTATTCCAGGTGTCCCTCTCCCCAGCAATGCTTTCCAGTTCCTCCTGGGGGATCCCAACATGCTCCCAGGCCAGATGAGATATATAATCTCTCCAGCGTGTTCTGGATCTACCCCAAGGTCTCCTTCCAGTTGGAGGTGCCTGGAAAACCTCCAAAGGAAGGCACCCAGGAGGCATCCTAATCAGATGCCCGAACCACATCAGCTGACTTCTTTCGACATGAAGGAGCAGCGGCTTGACTCCGAGATCCCTCCGGAGGGATCACCCTTAGATCTATCTCTGAGTGAGCCCAGCCATCCTACACAGAAAGCTTATTTCAGCCACTCCTGTCATGGTGAAGAAGGAGCTGAGCCAGAAGGCAAAGATTTCAATTTACCAGTCAATCTATGTTCCAACCCTCACCTATGGTCATGAGCTTTGGGTAGTGACCAAAAGGATGAGATCACGGATACAAGTGGCTAAAAAAAAATATTGTCAACCAGTTCTCAAAAATCCACGATGGTGATGTCAGATGAAATGCTGCAGCTTTACTGAGTACAGTAGCAGCACTGGATTTGGAGATCAATGTCATTCACGTGTGAACAGCTAAACATTTGTGAACATTATTTCTCTCATATAAATCACTGGAAGAGTGTATTAATGAGGAAAAATTAATCACAAGTGATATTTCTGGAGTAAGCTCCAGTGCAAATAATCCATAACAGACATGTTGTGTAATCTGCAGTCTTTAACTCTGGACTGAACATCACCCCAACAACTGCAGCTGTAGAAAGCATAATGTCTCTGAAGAGGTTCATTCAGAGAGTCTGACGCTGAAGGCAAGAGACTATGAGACATCTTTATACCACACTATAATGTTCTTAATACAGGTTTCTGTTTTTATTGTATGTTCTCTCTTACACTCTTACACCATGTTTCTTTTTTCCCCTCAGTCAGCAAAATAACCTCCTGCGCATCAGTATGCGACAAATCATAGACAAATCATAGATGAAGCAGCTTACAGACCATTCAAATGAAAGTCTCGTTGTACTTTCCAGTCACATAGCAAGCCTGCACTGGACTGGTATCCCATCCAAGATGGATTCCTGGGACAGGCTCTGGATCAGTTACACAGTTACTGAAGATGAAAAACATGGTTTATAACAAAGTTAATGTAATTAATACAGACTAAGGGGAGAAAGTATGTACTCACATTCCCAGGGAAAGGTTGACTGTATGTAGCATATTGCGTTTCCAACGTCCAATGTCAGCAAGCCATTTGCTAACATTACAACTATAAGCTGTGTGTCTTCTCCTTGCATCATATGTTCCCAAGGAGATACCGGTATATTACATTTGATGGAAATATGTTACGTTGCTGAGATATTGCCTATCTTCCTGTTTTCAGTAGCTCTCCTAAGTTGCAAATGAACTCAGTGGTTTTTTTTGTGAACATGAGGTCATGCTGCTAGTCACAGTGCTGAGTTTGGTGTCAGTATAGAAGTGTTTTTGAGATATGCCCTCACTTCTTGTTTGGTGGCTTCCATCAAATTTGTGTGCTCATTACGGATAAACTGTCCAGTATATTACAAATCAAAAACAAATTTGCATTGGTTCTTGTAAGTTTGAATTGTTCTCATGATTCTACAAATTTCATGATGAGCAAACAAAATTTGCAGAAGAAGTGAAAAACAGTTTTTGTTGATTCATGAGTCAAACAAGGGAATCAACAGAAATTTTCATTTTGAGCAGTTTGAAAGTTATGGGCAGTTTCCCCAAATTGTAAATTAGAATAAAAAGTGAGAACGGCTGTTTTTGAAATGATTGGAAATGACAGAAAATACTACAATATGACAGAAATTAACATCATGTTCTCCTTTGACTTTGGCATGATTCAAAGAACCAGAGGAACATGCTTTCTACAATGTGGCATTTCAGAGGAATTATTACACAGACAGTGGTGCTTGAAAGTTTGTGAACCCTTTCGAATTGTCTATTATTTCTGCATAAAAATGATCTAAAACATCATCAGATTTTCACACAAGTCCTAAAAGTAGATAAAGAGAACCCAGTTAAGGAAATGAGACAAAAATATGATACATGGTCATTTATTTATTGAGGAAAATGATCCAGTATTACATATCTGTGAGTGGCAAAAGTATGTCAACCTTTGCTTTCAGTATCTGGTGTGACTCCCTTGTGCAGCAATAAATGCAACTAAATGTTTCCGGTAACTGTTGATCAGTCCTGCACACCGGCTTGGAGGAATTTTAGCCCATTCCTCCGTACAGAACAGCTTCAACTCTGAGATGTTGGTGGGTTTCCTCACATGAACTGCTCGCTTCAGGTCCTTCCACAACATTTCAATTGGATTAAGGTCAGCACTTTGACTTGGCCATTCCAAAACATTAACTTTATTCTTCTTTAACCATTCTTTGGTAGAACGATTTGTATGCTTAAGGTCGTTGTCTTGCTGCCTGACCCACCTTCTCTTGAGATTCAGTTCATAGACAGATGTCCTGACATTTTCCTTTAGAATTCGCTGGTATAATTCAGAATTCATTGTTCCATCAATGATAGCAAGCCATCCTAGCCCAGATGCAGCAAAACAGGCCCAAACCATGATACTACCACCACCATGTTTCACAGATGGGATAAGGTTCTTATGCTGGAATGCAGTGTTTTCCTTTCTCCAAATATAACTCTTCTCATTTAAACCAAAAAGTTCTATTTTGGTCTCATCTGTCCACAAAACATTTTTCCAATAGCCTTCTGGCTTGTCCACATGATCTTTAGCAAACTTCAAACAAGCAGCAATGTTCTTTCAGGAGAGCAGAGGCTTTCTCCTTGCAACCCTGCCATGCACACCACTGTTATTCTGTGTTCTCCTGATGGTGGACTCATGAACATTAACATTAGCCAATGTGAGAGAGGCCTTCAGTTGCTTAGAAGTTACCCTGGGGAGGATAACGATGGTTTTGAATTTTCTCCATTTGTACACAATCTGTCTGAGTGTGGATTGGTGGAGCCCAAACTCTTTAGAGATGGTTTTGTGACCTTTTCCAGCCTGATGAGCATCAACAATGCTTTTTCTGAGGTCCTCAGAAATCTCCCTTGTTTATGCCATGATACACTTCCACAAACATGTGTTGTGAAGATCAGACTTTGATAGATCCCTGTTCTTTAAATAAAACAGGGTGCCCACTCACACCTGATTGTCATCCCATTGTTTGAAAACACCTGACTCTAATTTCACCTTCAAATTAACTGCTAATCCTAGAGGTTCACACACTTTTGCCACTCACAGATATGTAATATTGGATCATTTTCCTCAATAAATAAATGACCAAGTATAATATTTTTTGTCTCATTTGTTTAACTGGGAGGGTGGCACAGTGGTGTATTGGTTAGCACTGTCGCCTCACAGCAAGAAGGTCCTGGGTTTGAGCCCAGCAGCCGACGGGGGCCATTCTGTGTGGAGTTTGCATGCTCTGCGTGGGTTTCTTCCGGGTGCTCCGGTTTCCCCCACAGTCCAAAGGCATGCAGGTTAGGCTAATTGGTGGCTCTAAATTGACTGTAGGTGTGAATGTGAGTGTAAATGGTTGTCTGTGTCTATGTGTCAGCCCTGTGATGACCTGGTGACTTGTCCAGGGTGTACCCCGCCTCTCGCCCATAGTCAGCTGGGATAGGCTCCAGCTTGCCTGTGACCCTGTAGGACAGGAGATAAGCGGCTACAGATAATGGATGGATGGATGTTTAACTGGGTTCTCTTTATCTACTTTTAGGACTTGTGTGAAAATCTGATGATGTTTTAGGTCATATTTATGCAGAAATATAGAAAATTCTAATGGGTTCACAAACTTTCAAGCACCACTGTATATGTCCAAATGTATCCAAAGTTGGTGGCTCTGGAGCACTTGTTCCAAAATCATTCCATTTATGTAGGGCCTGTCTAACATTCAAAGTTAGTGCACACTCATTTATTGGGCCTGTTGCATCTTTGGGTAAAATTGTGTGTAAATGTTTGCTTAAGTGGGCGGCACGGTGGTGTAGTGGTTAGCGCTGTCGCCTCACAGCAAGAAGGTCCTGGGTTCGAGCCCCGGGGCTGGCGAGGGCCTTTCTGTGTGGAGTTTGCATGTTCTCCCCGTGTCCGCGTGGGTTTCCTCGGGGTGCTCCGGTTTCCCCACAGTCCAAAGACATGCAGGTTAGGTTAACTGGTGACTCTAAATTGACCGTAGGTGTGAATGTGAGTGTGAATGGTTGTCTGTGTCTATGTGTCAGCCCTGTGATGACCTGGCGACTTGTCCAGGGTGTACCCCGCCTTTCGCCCATAGTCAGCTGGGATAGGCTCCAGCTTGCCTGCGACCCTGTAGAACAGGATAAAGCGGCTAGAGATGATGAGATGAGATGAGATGTTTGCGTAAGCTAAACTGGGCAAAAAAAGTACATGGGATTTACAAAGGTTTTGTACATATTACTTTTCTTCATATTTGTGTGTGTGTGTGTGTGTCTTATCTCATCTCATTATCTCTAGCCACTTTATCCCATTCTACAGGGTTGCAGGCAAGCTGGAGCCTGTCCCAGCTGACTACGGGTAAAAGGCGGGGTACACCCTGGACAAGTCGCCAGGTCATCACAGGGCTGACACATAGACATAGCATTCGCCTGTAAAGTACCAGACTTTCCAGGCATCCATACACTTCTAGTATCTTCCAAAGCATCTCTCGGTCAACGGTGTCAAAGGCCTTTGGGAATTCTACAAAAACCATGTACAGAGGTTGACATTGCTTGATGGCTTTCTCTTTGAGTTTTCTCAGAGTAAAGATCATATCTGAGGTAGATCTGCCAGCCCTGAAACCGCACTGTTTCTAGAAGTACATCTTCTGAGACGTTTTTAATTCGGTTTCAAACTATCTTGGCCAGAAACTTGCCTGCGATGGAAAGAAGAGATATGCCATGGTGGTTTCCACATTTGCTCCTTTCTCTTTTCTTTTTGTAGATGGTCACAATTAGTGTATCTTTGAAGTCTTGGTGAAGACACATGTTCTTCCAACACGCGTTGTATAGTTTTAAGAGTGCAACTGTTAGGCAGGGGCCACCTTGCTTCAGTATGTCAGCTGGGATGCCGTCTTGGCCGGGTGCTTTGCCACATCTAGTATCCTTGAGTGCTTTCTCAAGCTCATCTGATGTGATGGGTACACACAGAGGAGACATTAGTGAAGCTTTTCCTGTCAATCATGGTGTCAAATAGGGATGTGTTCTTGCCCCGATATTGTTTATAGTCTATCTTACAGCAGTCCTAGAGACTATGGGCACTAACCTAGATAAAGGAGTCTACATCAGAACTCAATCGGAAGGCAAACTCTTCAATCTTGCCAGACTCAAGTCCTCAACCAAAACTTGGAAAATTTGCATGCAAGAACTGCTGTACGCAGATGACTGCATTTGCAGCAACAGATTTGGATGACATGTAGGAAATCGTTGATCACTTTGCCACAGCTGCAACCCTCTTTGGATTGAAAATAAATACCATGAAAACAGAACCCCTGTACCAACCGTCACCTGAGCCACAGGCAAGGTCAAACAACATTGTTTTGGTCAATGGAACACCTCTTAGGAGTTCTGAGAGTTTCATCTACTTAGGCAGTGCAGTTACCAACACAAACTCATCAGACTTGGAGGCAAACCGCCAGATTCAAGCTGCCACCAAAGCTTTCAGTGCATAACAAAAGCAACTATGGTCTCGCCATGACATCAAGAAAACCACCAAGTTGAAAGTATACAATGCTGCAGTCTTACCATCTCTGCTTTATGCCACCGAATTCATGACGCTCACGGGCGCAGATAGAGGGGGGACGGGGGGGGATTCGTCCCACCCAGATTTAAATTCACCTCGTTCAGTCCCCCCCACTTATAGGGAGGAAAAAATGTCTATGCTGTCTTTCTTTGCATAAGGCAAACCTCACGGAAAAATCAAAAGACTAATTACCATTCGGTTTATTGAGGTGCACAGCAGTACAGACATAGCTGCAACTGCGCAGACTGCACAGGTTGCGAGCTCGAGCTTGGTTGCTATGGTTAACCACAAGTTTGACAGGCATATCGGGGACAGCGCCTCCTAGTTCAGGACCCCAACACGGCATGATGAAGGGTGCCAAAAGGCAGAAAACGATTGCATCGTTTAAAAAAAAAAAAAAAACGACTGTAAGTAAACTGTGCCTTACTTTATCATATCACCTTGCAATTTTTTGATAGTCTGTTCAAAGTAATGTCGTAGTGAAAGTAAAATCGTACGGAGTAGAGAAGCCTTTCTGGTAGCCTCCTTCTTTCGGTGGCAGCCTGTAGATACAGTGCTCAGAAGGCAGTTTTAATGTTTAATCTGGCGTTCCCTGCCATAATTTCAGCGAGCATATTGTTTCATAAGGAAACTTTGCGAAGAGTTGTTGACTGACTGCCGCTCACGCAACACACAGGCATAGTTAGAAAGTCAGGATGCACTGGTTTACACTTTACACACACACACGTAGCCCAGCCTCTCGCTATGTTTAACAGTTGGAACTTAGCGGTTTTAAAACTAGTTTTGCAGTTTTGCAATTTCTGTGCGTGATGATAATGTGCAAACTATGGATTTCCATAGGCTATGTTAAAATGTTATGTCACACTTTTATTTACAACCATAAGTTGTAAAATGAATAGAAAATATAGTCAAGACATTTTTCTGGCCATTTTGAGCATTTAATCGACCCCACAAATGTGATGCTCCAGAAACTCAATCTGCTCAAAGGAAGGTCAGTTTTATAGCTTCTCTAAAGAGCTCAACTGTTTTCAGCTGTGCTAACATGATTGTACAAGGGTTTTCTAATCATCCATTAGCCTTCTGAGGCAATGAGCAAACACATTGTACCATTAGAACACTGGAGTGAGAGTTGCTGGAAATGGGCCTCTATACACCTATGGAGATATTGCACCCAAAACCAGACATTTGCAGCTAGAATAGTCATTTACCACATTAGCAATGTATAGAGTGGATTTCTGATTAGTTTAAAGTGACCTTCATTGAAAAGAACAGTGCTTTTCTTTCAAAAATAAGGACATTTCAAAGTGACCCCAAACTTTTGAACGGTCGTGTGTGTGTATATATATATATGCACACACAAAATGGAATCATTTGCTGACAGCTCAGTCCCCCCCAGTTCAAAATTCTTATCTGCGCCCCTGATGACGCTCCACCTTAAACATTTCAAGAAACTGACCAGGCTACAACTCCGACACCTGCATCAAATCCTCAAAATAAGATGTCAGGACAAGGTCCCTGATGTAGAAGTCCTCAGGCAAGCCAGTACAGTAAGCATGGAAGCCCTGATCACAGCCTCCCAACTTCGTTGGGCTGGACACATCTGGCGCATGCCTGACATGCAACTACCCAAAGCCAATTTCTACGGAGAACTGAGCTTCAGAAAGAGAAGACAAGGAGGACCAAAAATTAGGTACGTGGGAAAGGGATGCCTCGGATAGACCAATATGGCGAAGCACAGTTAAAAGCTCAGTGTCCGCAATTGAAGACAAGTGTCAAAGCGAATATGCAAGGGCTCACAAAGCCAGACATTCCATGGCAGCTCAGCCAGGCCATCCATGCCACTGCTGCGGACAACTCTGTTGGTCTGGTGTGGGCCTCGTGGCCCTTCTGCGTTTCTGTGCATCCTAATGAAGCAGTCATTATCGCTAGCAATGGACAGCCGACGACCAGACATGGACATCCCTCAGCTGATTTGTGTTTGTGATGGCCACAAAAGTCTGGTTCACAAAGCGGAAAAAAATGCAAATCACAAAAATAAAATAAAAAAGTTGTTTCACTGCATATCCAGCAGCTGAAAAGTCCAAATTATGGAGAGAAATTACAGAGGTGAACTTGGTGAGGTCCATCTAGTGCAGATCAAAAGAAAATGGTTTGACACTAAAACTGAGTCAAAAAATGCTTACTGCTAATCGACAGACTTTCTCTGCTACCAGGGGGCAAACCATGACAGCACTTCTTAAATTTGACCAGATGATGTGTCAAACAGAACTGACTTATAAGCCAGCTTTCATTCTCTGACAAAAAGTATATCCAGTCTCTAAATATCTGCTGGCTCCTCAGGGCATCATGCACTAACATTTTCATTAATATCAATTCTGCTATTTGCACCCCTCAGCTTATGGCTACCATGTGCACAAACCCCAGGCTAGCCTCCTTTTTTATTTTTATTTCCAGTTTTGTAGCACAGCTTCATTATTTTTTGTTTGTTTGTTTTGAGGGGTTTCTCCCTTCAATCTCCTCTTCAGGAGGTGAAACGTTGCTCAGTTGGGCTCAGGTCTGCTGATGGACTCGTCCAGTCTAAACCTTTCCACTGTTCCTCCTGATGAAGTCCTGTGTTGTGTTGCAGTGTATTTTGGGCCATTCTCTTGCTGTATGATCGTTTCTGATCTGTTCTGTGCTGCAGCGGTTCTGTTCTCAGACGAATCAGGATGCTTGATTGCACTATAGTTACACGAAATATGTGTTTTGAAGAACAGCTGGATACATTTTCTTTTTTCTCCACTGAGACAGATGGTTCGTAATAACTGCAGTGAAAGAGCATGTCAGGATACATAACAGCAACGTCTTGCACAATTTAATGAGCACATTTGTGAGGAAGAACCATGTAAGAATCATGTAAAAAAAAAGACATAAGACTTCATCATTGGGATCTCTGATCAGACATTAATTTATACTTAATATTTCCACATCTCAGTACTGAATACAGCATTTTGTCAACCCCAGATCCACCAGGAGTTCATGCAATTTCAGAGTCCTTTCCCGTCTCCATGGACTTTGCCGCACTCCCACTCATGTTCCTCATTCCCATTCCCTGCTTATAGACTCCATTCACATGCACCTGTTGCACTGCCATTGAAGTGTTTGACTCTGCCAGTTCAGACCATTACTGTAAGTGTATTCAACTGCCTCCACCTAATTGTGGCACGTTCACTTGGCGATGTTAGCAACTTACTCGAGTGTTATTTATTCTTACCTTTTATTCTCATTCATAAATTCTGTTTCTGGGGTATGCAGGCTAATTAACCATTAATTAATGCTCCACATAATCTAATAAATTGATTAAAATACATGTTTAATAGGGCGGCACGGTGGTGTAGTGGTTAGCACTGTTGCCTCACAGCAAGAAGGTCCTGGGTTCGAGCCCAGCGGCTGATGAGGGTCTTTCTGTGTGGAGTTTGCATGTTCTCCCCGTGTCTGCATGGGTTTCCTCCGGGTGCTCCGGTTCCCCCACAGTCCAAAGACATGCAGGTTAGGCTAATCGGTGGCTCTAAATTGTGAGTGTGAATGGTTATTTGTCTCTATGTGTCAGCCCTGCGATGATCTGGTGACTTGTCCAGGGTGTACCCCGCCTTTCGCCCATAGTCAGCTGGGATAGGCTCCAACTTGCCTGCAACCCTGTAGAACAGGATAAGTGGCTACAGATAATGGATGGATGGATGGATACTTAATAGATGTAATAGAGGTTCAACTCCAAGATCATTAGTGAGGAGTCATTAGTGAGGTCATTAGTGATGTCGAGGAGGCCTGGAGATCAGTCAGTGCTCCAGTTCATCCCAAAGGTGTGTACAGGGGCCTTAATCATGCTGGAACAGGTTTGGGCCTCTGAGGCTACATCCACATGACAACGGCAACGAGATGTTATTTAAAAATATATCGCGTCCAAATGGGCAACGATCAGTAAAATATCAGGTCCATATGGCAACGCAACGCTTGCTGAAAACGATGCAATACACATGCCACACCTCTAGGGGCGCTGTAAGACGGTCCCTTCAGAGACACCAGAACAATAGAAGAAGTAAGGACGCATGCGCATAAACTATTATGCGCGAGACTTCATATTAGCCACAAAGTCAGGAAAATCTGTTCGTAAAATTACATTATAATGACCAAATACAATGAAAAGTATTTTTCCAGTCTCACCTGTGAAAGGTAATCCCATGTGATCTCGTTTGGATGGTAAACCTGTTGGTACAGTTAAATGCAGCTAATCTTTATTCTCCGCTTTGACCTATCCAATATGGCGGCGAGGATGACGTATGATTCTACGCGGAAGGCGGCGTCTTTAATGGTCCGGAATAAATTGAATGCTACAAGTTGATGGATTAATTTGTTGTTTCTCACCTGTGAAAGGTAATCCCATGTGATCTCGTTTGGATGGTAAACCTGTTGGTACAGTTAAACGCAGCACATGAATCTTTATTCTCCGCTTTGACCTATCCAATATGGCGGCGAGGATGACGTATGATTCTACGCGGAAGGCGGCGTCTTTAATGGTCTGGAATAAATTGAATGCTACACTATTACACGTTGATGGATTAATTTGCTCTTCTACGCCCTTTTCGAGGAATGTATTGTCGGACTTAAACCAACATCTGAAGAGGTGAGATCGCTCCTTTTTTTCCCTATTTTTGCTGGCGGGATTGACTCTGCCCTAAGGGCAGAGTCTCTCTCTCTCTCTCTCTCTCTCTCACTTTGCACCATTACACAATAAATATTCACAGTGAAAATATTTTGTAAGCGCGTTTCATGAACCAAGTTATAGGATTTGTTGACAACTCGCATCGAGTTCGTTACACTTCTACCCAGCGTGAAGCACTCACAGTCATGTGGTTGTGACGTCATCATAAACAAATCCGTTCTACTAATCCAGACGACTTCACAACGGCAATGTTGCCAGATCTTTCCACTCTGGAACCTGTTCTCAAAAAGATTGCGTTTTGGGCACCCAAAACGCCGGTGCCGTGTGGACGCCAGGCCTAAACGATAAGCAATTCTATCGCAGTCACCTTAATCCGTTGCCGTGTGGACAGGGCCTGAGTTCCAGTGAGGAGAAACTGTAAAGCTACAGCAAACAAAGACATTCTATACAACTGTGTGATTCCAGCTGTGTGGCAACAGTTTGGGGAAGAACCACATATGGGTGTGTTGATCAGGTGTCCACAAAATTTAGTCATATATCTAGTATGTTTTCACTTACTAAAATGTCTTTTTTTTGCAGTTGAAGAAACTGTGGAGAACTTTGGATATTAATTCTCTTTTGATATTAGTGTTGACTGGATGAAATGTCAGCTTCATCAAAAATAAACAGAACTAGAAGGCCACTCAGTACAGTTCATACCTCCACCAAGCCACATCTTTGGATTTGCATCAAAATCTAATCAACTGGTTGTTAGGCCATGACTCAACTTTACTCAAAGTCTCATCAAAACCTGTTTACTACTTTTCGAGTTACATTGGGACTAGACAAACAAACAAGCAGAGATGAAAATATAATCTCCTCCAACACAGTTAATGGAAGTAATAAAGGAGCCCTAATAAGAAACATGCAGTTTCTTTATAGGATGAATGAAAGTTACCAAGTGTTTGTAAATTGCTTCTGTGTTGGCTCCTGTAACAGCAGTACAAAAAACAACATAGCCAGTTGAAAAATAGGTACCCTATGGGCAGGGCCGTAGCCAGGATTTTTCAAATACCGAGGTCAAACATGGCTGACAGCACCGAAGGCCCCCCGGCACAACTTAAATAAATAAATAAATAAAAAAACAAGGATAGATTTGGTGGTGGACACATTTATTTTAACAATTCTAAAACTGTGGCACCATAACTGTGGTGTTTTATCTGACATAAAAGTAGAAAAGTAGTGAACTCTTGAACTGAGTATACATACCTAAAGTACCAGTTACCGAAAGTATTGGCATTATTTACATTGCAGCATACACATGACAGAAAGGGTGTGAACTGCTGAATTGTAAGCTTTAGTATTACACCTTATAATAATAGTGTGTGTGTGTGTGTGTGTGTGTGTGTGAGAGAGAGAGAGAGAGAGAGAGAGAGAGAGTGACAGAGAGTTTGTGTGTTATTTGTGGGTGTCTGTATGTGTAGAGACATTCTGAGCAGTAATGTAAAGGCATCAGTCTATCTGGCTGTCTTGAATTGAGATCCATTTGCGTGCATTCTCTGAAACAGAGTGTTCTCACCATTGCCTGTAATGTAAGTTTGGCTCATAACACATTTACTTCAACAATTCTAAAACTGTGCCATCAGGACTGTGGAGTTTTGTCTGACATAAAAGTCAGAACTGAACTGAACTGAGTGTATTGCTCAGCTACCTGAAGTATTGGCATTATTTACATTTCATTATCTTAAATTACATTAGAATGTAGAGCTATTAGTTCTGTGTGAAGACTATGTATTAGAGAGAGTATGTGAGAGTGTATTATTTGTATGTGTGTCTGTATTTGTGTGTCTGTGTGTGTGTGTGAGTGAGTGAGAGAGAGTTATGAGAAAAAGAGAGAGAGTTATTCGAACAAGCCCGTTTACTCAGCCCTGCACAGGGCTGCCTGTGACAACATAGTTTTGAATGTTTCTCGAAATGCTAGCTAAAATGTAATAGGCAATGACAATGAAACGTTTCCCCTTGGAAAGTTGGCATGACACCGCTGAACGGTCTGCCACTGCACTGACAATATTTTCTCACCTTCCCTCCTTCTCTTTCCCTGCTCTTCTGTTGGCTGTCCAAACCTTAATTTAGTTTGTTGCAACTTTTTCATTTTGCACTCGGGTAAAGCCCTATAATGCTATGTGACTATTAGCCTACGTTAGGTTAGGTAGGCATATGTGATAGAGCGTAGACTACACCCTGCCTGTTTTATCCAAAACCCAACTTCCCCGGCCGACACTAGTATAGGCTACGTCGCGTGACGCTGCGTTAGACACGGCAACAATAGAGATAGAGGCTGAGAGATTTCAGATGACATTAGACAATGTGAATTTTATTGGGGGGAAATACAGATGACATGTGGATGTGGACGCTGCGTTTTACATTGATCACTGCTCGAATTCAGCGTAGTCCAATTTGAAATTTCTGAAAAAAATACCGAGGACATGACCTCGGTGTCCTCAATGGTAGTTACGGCCATGCCTATGGGTACATGTGGCTACTGCTTATAAATAAAATTGTTTCCTGATACCATGTCCATACAATAAATATAGTATATATGCTAGCAATTACAGTATACTTGTCTCATCTCTTGCAAGCATCACCAAGCTGTGAGAAGCATCAGGGCTTGTAGTATTTTGGTTACCAATTTTGTTTACTGTGTTTTGTTCAAAATACAGTGCTGTGAACTAGATCTATTTCCAAAATAGTAAGAAAGCACTTGTTCATGAATTGTTTTAGAAGCATTATTTAGTACTAATGAGCACATTTTTTTCACAAGTTTAGTGTAAAGACTCTAAAATAATATTTTGATAAATTTGATACTGATTTACCATGGCTTTCCTGGTATCTTGATCAATGAAAGTTTCAGTAAATGAACAAACACATGCTCCGTGCAATACCGAGTCACTGATTGTCAAAAGAGGTTAATCTATCCTACAAGTAGGATGCTACGCTTCCTGTAATACAGAATTTTCATATTTTCCATTATTTATGCCCCAAAGGGGCTCAATAATCCTTCGAAAGGGCTCAGTTATTCCCTGAAGGAGCTGATTTATTCCCACATGGGACTTTTGTAATTGCAAACCGAGCAGATTGCTCAAAAGATTCCAACATTGTCTTTGCTGCCTTCTCAAGTTTGTGTTGAATGGCTCGAATTCTTGGCATCAGTATCTGCCAAAAGGCTCAAAAAAAACTTACAAAACCTTTCATTTGACCTTTCAGGACCAAACAAAAACTGTGATAATCAAAAGGTAAATTTTCTTAAAACAAACACCACTTACTTGATATGGAATTAGTAGCCTTGGCGAACCACGAGGTGAATTTCGTTTATTTTTTTATCTGTCGATTATCTTCCGATACTATGAAGTTATAACGTGGTTTCTCTTATTTTCTCATTTCTGGTTCTTATTGGTTCCGGAGTTTATCAAGAAGTAGAATGGGTAATCAAACTTGATCAGGCTAAGTGCTGATTGGTTATGAAGTTTCACTGTTGTTACACTCATTCTTACATTCTTACACCATGATGACATAGTGGCTACTGCCTCACTTTGCCTCTGTGAGGCAGTAGCCACAAAAACTGAACCATCGCTTAGTGTTAGGATTAATAGACCATATGGCCAAAAGTATGTGAACACCTGCCCATCACACCCAGATGGAGTTCTTCCCCAAAATTTGGCCACAAAATTGGAAGCACACAATTGTATACAGTAGATTGTCTTTGTATCTGGAATGGCTTTGTATGCTGTAGCATCACAGTTTCCCTTCCCTGGAAACCTGTTCCAGCATGACAATGCTCCTGTACACAAAGCAAACTCCATGAATCAGAATCAGAATGCCCTTTATTGTCATTGCATATTAACATACAATGAAATTTGGTGTCTCTTTTAAAATAAAGGAAAACTGTAACCCATTCACTCTACTCATCGGTCCATTCACTCACATTAAAAGAAGCTGGCAGTTGAATGAGTCAAAGTCCCTCTCATGCCAGAATCTGGTCTTCCCAGGCAGTCTCCTGTCCCACTACGAACCAACTCTTTAAGGCATATGGGTGTGGCGCCAATCTCCGTTTCGATAGCCCTTGGCCTCTTGCCTATACAGCTAGGGTTACAGTGGGGGGCAGGTCCTCTGGTAACCGAGAGAGTTTGACTTCCCCATTCGCATCTGTATTGCAGTGTGCCTTGCCAGACAGTAGTAGGTACCATTTTTATGTGGTCTTTGGTATGACCTAACCATTAGTAGAACTCATGATCTCCCGGTCGAGAGACAGGCACACTAACTACTAGGCCAACTCGTGGTCAGTTGAATGAGTAATAACTATAAAAATATAAATACAATATAACATAATTTAAAGTGACATACATTATAGCACATTGGTGTATTATGATTGCACTTGAGGTAAAATTGTTGTGGTAGCAGTGTGTGTGTGTGTGTGTGTGGGGGGGGGGGTTCATGTCAGCACAGCCATTTTCACCATGCAGGGATGAACTGAGTAGGCCTATAGCATTGTGTAGATGCAGGCAATTAACACACACTGCTCACATCGGTTAGCAGTAGACTGGAAAGATAACGTCTTTATTTGTGTATGGGCATTTATACTAACCAGTACGTATTATGTATGACATATGAGATCATCTACAGTGGTGCTTGAAAGTTTGTGAACACTTTAGAATTTTCTATATTTCTGCATAAATATGACCTAAAACAACATCAGATTTTCACACAAGTCCTAAAAGTAGATAAAGAGAACCCAGTTAAACAAATGAGACTAAAATATTATACTTGCTCATTTATTTACTGAGGAAAATGATCCAATATTACATATCTGTGAGTGGCAAAAGTATGTGAACCTCTAGGATTAGCAGTTAATTTGAAGGTGAAATTAGAGTCAGGTGTTTTCAATCAATGGGATGACAATCAGGTGTGAGTGGGCACCCTGTTTTATTTAAAGAACAGGGATCTATCAAAGTCTGATCTTCACAACACATGTTTGTGGAAGTGTATCATGGCACGAACAAAGGAGATTTCTGAGGACCTCAGAAAAAGCATTGTTGATGCTCTTCAGGCTGGAAAGTTACAAAACCATCTCTAAAGAGTTTGGACTCCACCAATCCACAGTCAGACAGATTGTGTACAAATGGAGGAAATTCAAGACCATTGTTACCCTCCCCAGGAGTGGTCAACCAACAACGATCACTCTAAGAGCAAGGCATGTAATAGTCGGTGAGGTCACAAAGGGCCCCAGGGTAACTTCTGAGCAACTGAAGGCCTCTCTCACATTGGCTAATGTTAATATTCATGAGTCTAGCATCAGGAGAACACTGAACAACTATGGTGTGCATGGCAGGGTTGCAAGGAGAAAGCCACTGCTCTCCAAAAAGAACATTGCTGCTCATCTGCAGTTTGCTAAAGATAACATGGACAAGCCAAAAGGCTATTGGAAAAAATATTTTGGACGGAAGAGACCAAAATAGAACTTTTTGGTTTAAATGAGAAGCGTTATGTTTGGAGAAAGGAAAACACTGCATTCCAGCATAAGAACCTTATCCCGTCTGTGAAACATGGTGGTGGTAGTATCATGGTTTGGGCCTGTTTTGCTGCATCTGGGCCAGGACGGCTTGCCATCATTGATGGAACAATGAATTGTGAATTATACCAGCGAATTCTAAAGGAAAATGTCAGGACATCTGTCCATGAACTGAATCTCAAGAGAAGGTGGGTCATGCAGCAAGACAACGACCCTAAGCACACAAGTCGTTCTACCAAAAAATGGTTAAAGAAGAATAAAGTTAATGTTTTGGAATGGCCAAGTCAAAGTCCTGACCTTAATCCAATCGAAATGTTGTGGAAGGACCTGAAGCGAGCAGTTCATGTGAGGAAACCCACCAACATCCTAGAGTTGAAGCTGTTCTGTACGGAGGAATGGGCTAAAATTCCTCCAAGCCGGTGTGCAGGACTGATCAACAGTTACAGGAAACGTTTAGTTGCAGTTATTGCTGCACAAGGGGGTCACACCAGATACTGAAAGCAAAGGTTCACATACTTTTGCCACTCACAGATATGTAATATTGGATCATTTTCCTCAATAAATAAATGACCAAGTATAATATTTTTGTCTCATTCATTTAACTGGGTTCTCTTGATTTACTTTTAGGACTTGTATGAAAATCTGATGATGTTTTAGATCATATTTATGCAGAAATATAGAAAATTCTAAAGGGTTCACAAACTTTCAAGCACCACTGTATGTCAACAGCCCCACTTGATCTCATACTGTACAAATTAAATTGGCTCACAACTCTTGCAGTACCATAACACATATGCTCTAACAGAGGCACTTACAATCTCATACCTTCTGATGGAGTTTACATCTTACAAATTACAAACCAAACATAAATCTCATAAATCTCTCCATCTTGAACTTTGTTATTGGCTTGGTCATAATATCTGCCACCATATCTACTGTGGGACAGTATTCAGTCTTTATCTTGCCATCAGTAACTGCTGAACAAACAAAATGATATCTGATATCAATATGTTTGCACCTCTGTCAGCATACTGGATCTTTGGATAGAGCAATTGTACCTTGTTTATCCTCAAATATCTTCACTGGTGTATATTGACAATCATTCTCCATCCCATTCATCAACTGCATAAGATACAAACTCTCTTGTGTGGTTGCAGCCAGCACCATGTATTTAGCTTCACATGTTGATAAAGCAACTGTAGCCTGCTTCTTAGATTTCCAGTAAATTAGTGGACCATCATCAGTGAAGCGAAAGCAGTGTCCTGTAGTACTTCATCTGTCACTCAAATCGGATGCCCAATCAGAGTCACTATATGCCACAAGTTTTAGATTTGTCTCACTTTTCCTGTAGAATAACTCAAGGTCAATTGTGCCTTTCAGATACCTTATCACATGTTTACCGTAGCTGTTAACCAGTGTTGTTCAGTTGGACCTGACAAATGCTATGATAGCTTACTCACAGCCTAGCTTAGATCAGGCCTAGTGCATGTCATTATGTAAATCAAGCTGCCAACAACCTCACAATATATTTTGGCATCAACAGGGTCAGCATCACTGTTGCACTCTATTTTCTGTTCACATGGGGTCAACCTGGGCGGTATGGTGGTGTAGTGGTTAGCATTGATGCCTCACAGCAAGAAGGTTCTGGGTTTGAGCCCAGTAGCCAACGGGGGCATGTTCTCCCCATGTCTGCGTGGGTTTCCTCTGGGTGCTCTGGCTTCCCACACAGTCCAAAGACATGCAGGTTAGGTTAATTGGTGGCTCTAAATTGACCATAGGTGTGATTGTGAGTGTGAATGGTTGTTTGTCTCTATGTGCCAGCCCTGTGATGATCTGGCGACGTGTCCAGGGTGTACCCCGCCTATCGCCCATAGTCAGCTGGGATAGGCTCTAGCTTGCCTGCGACCCTGCACAGGATAATTGGTTACGGATAATGGATAGATGGATGGGGTTGACCTTGGCTTCCAATCTGACATGCCACATCCTTCCTGTACCTTGGAGATGTACTTTTTCTGACTCATCTTTACAACTCCTTCATCCTGATCAAAATCAATGCCAAGGAAATGTTTCAGCTTTCCAAGCTCCTCCATCTTAAATTTCACAAGTGTTTTCTTCATATCATTCAACAAATCATCATTATAATAATTAAATCATCAACTCAAATTACAGCTATTACTCTTTCTTTTCCAATTTGTTTGCTGGAAACACAGTGATCTGCAGGATTTTACACAAAATCATTTCACTCAGCATTTTGTTCCAATTTCTACCGGATTGCTTCAGACCATACAGTGACTTGTTGAGTTTACAGACTAGTTTTTCTCCCGTGTCAGATTTCACCTCAAATCCTTCTGGTTGTTCCACATATACCTTACAAATCAATAGGAGCGTGCAGATATGCCGTCTTAACATCCATCTGATGCAAGTCAAAATCATACGGTGCTGCCATTTGCATCAGTGCACATACTGAAGTCATATCAGCAGGTGGTGAAAAAGTTTCCGTGTAATCTATTCCCATTACTTGATTATAACCTTTGCCAACATATCTAGCCTTGTAGGTTTCTGTTTAATCTGCATTAGTTTTGACTGCATAGACCCATCAACCCCCACTTCCTGTTTACCTTCTGGTAGGGTGGTCAGTGTGAATGTATTATTCTCCCTAAGGCCCCCATCACACTTATTCAGAATTAGCAGGAATCAAGCAGAACCAGCCGGAATGAAAAATTTTTCAAAATTCGTGCCACATTCAGGTGGAAATTTCAAACTGACCAGCATTCTTACAGTTTTGTAAGAATAACGTTCGAATACTTATGGCCCTTTTCCACTACCCTTTTTCAGCTCACTTCAGCTCACTTCAGCCCGACACGGCTTGCGTTTCGACTACCTCAGAGCAGCACGACTCAGCTCGCTTCAGCCCTGCTCAGCACCCAAAACTCGCACGGTTTTGGAGTAGGGCTGAAGTGAGCCAAACCAAGCCGAGTGGGGCTAGGGTCGTGAGGAGACACTCCCCTGTGCACTGATTGGTGAGGAGGAGTGTCCTCACATGCCCATACACGCCCCGCGAGCACGCTGGGATCTGTAAACACCGTAAACCCGGAAGAAGAAGAATTACGAATTACAGGAATTTCTGAAGCCTTATGCGCCTCGCCTCATCTATACGTTCTTGCCAGTATCTGTTGGCGTTGTCAGTGACAACAAGCCACAGCACCAAGACCAGCAACACTAACGACTCCATGTCCTCCATGTTTATTGTTTACTATCCGGGTCATGAGACTACCGCTTAAAAGATCACTGATGTCACTGTTTGCGCCGCCTAACGACATCACGTGACGTCCACCCACTTTCAGTAACTCCACCCAATGTGTCCACCCACTTCCAGCCAGCACGGTTCAGCGCGGTTGTAGTCGAAATGCAACTCCAACAGCCCCACTCAGCTCAACTCAGCCCAACTCAGCACGGCACGGCTCAGCCCAACTCAGCTGCGTTGGTCGTGGAAAAGCGGCATTAGAATGCGCTTCGAATCCGCCTCGAATGATTCTTGCACATTCTGGGTGTATTAGCTTTCGAATGCAGTTCAAATGTAGTTGGAACACAGTAGGAATACCTAGAATGCTGTTAGAATGCAGTAAGAATATTACGAATGCACTTCGAATGCCATATGAGTGTGGTTCGATTGCTGCCCGAATACCACCCAAAGTCTGGTCAGAAGGTGCCTCGAGTGCTGTATGAATTCACCTCAAATGCAGTCAGAACGCTCCTGAAATAGCCACCGAATATGTTTCGAATGTCTAAGAATTCAAAGAGAATGCAGCTCAAATTCTTAGAATGTACTTAGAATATCCAGGAATATATAAAGAATTTTAATTCCGACGGAATTCTGGCTCATTCGAGGCACATTCTGGCAGGATTTGAAGTGGCTTGCCATTTTGATTTTTCCCTGGAACATGATAAGAATGTTTCGAATGCTGTTGGAATGCCATAAGAGTATTTAGAATGCAGTCAGAATGCAGTTAGAATACACTTCGAATGCCGTTCGATATTTCTCTTCTTCGAATGCATCTCAAATGTTTTGAGCATGAGCAAAACATTCAGGCCGGCCACAAGAACCGGCCCGAATGTTTGGAAGGCACTCAGAATGCAGTCAGAATTTTTAGAATGCACTTTGAATATCCCAGAATATACGAAGAATTTTCATTCCGACAGCATTCTGGCTCATTCTGCCTCTAGTGTGACTACCCTATAAGAGACTCCATTTCCTCTTTCATTGCATTAACCCAAATTTCTGCCTTAGTTGAGCTCATAGCTTCTTTGAAATTTTGTGGCACATCACACATTCTGTAACAGTAGTCAATATTAATTGACACTTGATCTTTGGATCTCACATCAGTAACATACTCAGAGAGGTATTGTGGAGTTCTCCTATCTCATTTAGGGTATAGCAAGGCTGAAACTTCCCTGAATCTGAGTAATATCTGGGTTATCAGAAGTTCCCTGAGATACCTCTGTCTTTCCTTGGCTCTGATCAGTCACTTATGCACTTGACCTGGGGGACACATATCTCTTCCCAAGAAAATCATCATCCATCATCATTGGGTCTGTCTGGGTTTCTTTCTCAACTACATTCTTTGTGACAAACTTCAGAAGTCTGTGTTTCAGGACCTTCTTAGGATAGTACACTAAATATGCAGGGCTATTTTTGTCATATCCTACAAAAATCCCTTTATTGCATTGTGAGTCTAACATCTTCTTGTCATGTTTGTACAGTATGTATAGCAACAGATCCAAATACTCTCATCCTAGATAGGTTAGGCTTCTTGCCTGTCAGCATGTAGTAAGGAGCTTTTGTTCTGCTATTAAAGCATCTGTTACGTATCACTGCAGCTGTCTGTACAGCATATGTCCTTTCAAATAGTGTGAACCTATTCCTTTCAGCTCTGCCATTTTGATGTGGCGAGTATGGTGCTGAGAACTCATGTCTAATGCTATTCTTGCTAAGCAAAGACTGAAAGTCTTGTCCTGTGAACTCAGTGTCATTATCAGACCGAATGCACTTCACATTCCCATAAGGGGCTACATCAGCTAGGAACCTTTCTGTAGTCTAAGCTTTCAGGAAATACACAAACACTGTACCTGAGTAGTCATCTGTAAAAGCTAGAGTATACCTGAATCCATCTGTTGCTACTGGGTCACAGCAAATCACCAGCTTCATCACTTTCATCACTAACAGTGTTCAAGTAGTAAAGTCTATTGTGCTCTTTTATGTTAAACTCGGTACCACTCTTGTGAATGAGTTCATCATGTCCTTGCTTGAACTTGATTGAAGCTCCATTGGCTGTCACTAGTTTCACCAAGAATATGTCTTGTGGATAAGACAGGATATACAGCACATTCATCAGTAGAGCCTTCACTTGTTTTCCCTCGCAGTTCAGCAGGTTGACCTCAGCATCGCCCCTCTTGAGCGCCATGCCACTTGCCCTGATGCTGTCAGCCAATTCAATGAGGTGCTTCTCTGGTTGGATAGTGCCGTTGATCTTCTTAAATTTTCCGATGTCCATAATTATGTGTGACATTGCACCTGTGTCGACCATCACCCCTTTGTGTTTCAAGCCACTTAGCAAGAAGTCGCTTGCCTTGAATGCATATGCATGTTCTTTACTCTCTCCATCAGCTGCTTGCTTCGCGTTATGTTTTCTTTTATGCCTGCAAGATGCATCTGTGTGTGTTGAGCTTCTGCAGTGCCTGCACCATTTTGTCTATCTCTTCTTTTTTTTCATTTGGGCATGCCCGGGCCTTGTGTCCTTTCAGTCTGCAATTGTAGCATGTAACATCAGGGCCTACCGTCTTCTCTTTCCCTCTTCTTGTTGAATGAAAGCATGCAAATCATATCTGGTGCCATCAAATCAACACCAGTAGAATGGCTACCAACAATGAGCAACATTGCTCCACTACATCTTTGCAGAGAAGAGATCACTCACAAACAACACCAGTGCATCTCAAACACAGAAAGTGCCATGCCGCTTAAGCAAATAATAGAAGCAGCACCTACCCCCTCACGATTAAAATCAAGAAAACCCTTCTATAAGGCCAAGAAGGAAAACTTCAACATCAAAACTTCCTGGAGAGAGGAATGGAACCAAAATATTCTCAGAGGTGGGGAATTAATAGAGGACCCCACCAATTCACTACCTGGCTTCCTCAACCAAACTACAAGACAGTGGACTCTAGCAAACAGGCTTAGATCAAGACATGCCAGAACAGCTGCCAGTTTGCATCATTGGGGCTACATATGGGGCTTTTCCACTACCAACGCGGCTGAGTTGGGCTGAGTCGAGCTGAGTGGGGCTGTTGGAGTTGCATTTCGACTACAACCGTGCTGAACCGTGCTGGCTGGAAGTGGGTGGAGACATTGGGTGGAGTTAGCGAAAGTGGGTGGACGTCACGTGATGTCGTTAGGCGGTGCAAACAGTGACATCAGTGACCTTTTAAGCGGTAGTCTCACGACCCGGATAGTAAACAATAAACATGGAGGACATGGAGTCGTTAGTGTTGCTGGTCTTGTTGCTGTGGCTAGTTTTCTTGCTGATCATCTTCTTCTTTGTCGTCTTCTAATTCTTCTTCTTCTGGGTTTACAGTGTTTACAGATGGTGGTTAAAGATCCCAGCGTGCTCGCGGGGCGTGTGTGGGCATGTGAGGACACTCCTCCTCACCAATCAGTGCACAGGGGACTGTCTCCTCACGCCCCTAGCCCCACTCGGCTCGGTTGGGCTCACTTCAGCCTCACTCCAAAACCATGCGAGTTTTGGGTGCTGAGTAAGGCTGAAGTGAGCTCAGTCGTGCTGCTCTGAGGTAGTCGAAACGCGAGCCGTGTTGGGCTGAAGTGAGCTGAAAAAGGGTAGTGGAAAAGGCCCAATAGAGTCCCCTATATGCCCTAAATGTTAGGAATCCCCACAAGACACTGACCACCTAGTGTTGCATTGCCCAGTAACAGCAGTGCCAGGGGACTACACCACTATACATGAAGGATGCAACACCTTTAACAAATGGCTTATGGCCCTTTTCCACTACCCTTTTTCAGCTCACTTCAGCTCACTTCAGCCCGGCACGGCTCGCGTTTCGACTACCTCAGAGCAGCACGACTCAGCTTGCTTCAGCCCTACTCAGCACCCAAAACTCTCACGGTTTTGGAGTGAGGCTGAAGTGAGCCAAACCGAGCCGAGTGGGGCTAGGGGCGTGAGGAGACACTCCCCTGTGCACTGATTGGTGAGGAGGAGTGTCCTCACATGCCCACACACACCCTGCGAGCACGCTGGGATCTGTAAACACCGTAAACCCGGAAGAAGAATAATTACGAATTACGAGAATTTCTGAAGCCTTATGCACCTCGCCTCATCTATACACTCTTGCCAGTATCTGTTGGTGTTGTCTGTGACAACAAGCCACAGCACCAAGACCAGCAACACTAACGACTCCATGTCCTCCATGTTTATTGTTTACTCTCCGGGTCGTGAGACTACCGCTTAAAAGATCACTGATGTCACTGTTTGCGCCGCCTAACGACATCACGTGATGTCCACCCACTTTCGCTAACTCCACCCAGTGTGTCCACCCACTTCCAGCCAGCACGGTTCAGCGCGGTTGTAGTCGAAATGCAACCCCAACAGCCCCACTCAGCTCGACTCAGCCCAACTCAGCACGGCACGGCACGGCACGGCTCAGCCCAACTCAGCCGCGTTGGTAGTGGAAAAGCGGCATTAGAGATGCTCATCTGGAGGTATGACACCATACGAAACTACTACTACTACTACTACTCTTCCTCTCCAGTCAGGGGTTGACGCACTTGCTTTCATCATGTTATCATCCAAGCTTGCACAATATTTTTCTGCATCTTCAAAACTTCTCAACTTAGTTTTAAACTTAGCAAAAGTTAAATTCTCATCGCTCTGTGTAACATGGATAAGAAATGGCTTAAATGATTCTGGTAACCCTTTCAGAATCATAGCAATCAAAAGTCCATCACTATAAATTCACTTTAAATTCACTGATAGCTGTTGGATTGAAGCTGTTTCTGAGTCTGGAAGTGCAGGCCTATAAGGCTCTGTAGCATTTTCCAGGTGGCAGTAGTGAGAACAAGTGATGAAAGGGATGTGTATTGTCCTGTTGTCAGCCTTTTGCAGTACTGTAATTGCCATTTCTGCTCAAATAATATAGTCCATAACACTGATTTGCAGTCTTTTGCAAGGATGTTAATCCTGTGTACAAGCTAATCATGCTTGGTTTCCCTTTACCTATACGTAATAGTTCCGCAATATCTGGAGAACTTTTCTTCTGTTGTCTGTAGCATCTCTCATGAGAAGGGACAGGCTTTTATCATCCAAAAACTAAATCATTTCAGCATATACCTCCTCATTTTTCTTTCTATCGTCCTCGACATTGTTGTCCTCATTGTCAGAGGCGGGCTCATTCAGGATGGTATCCTTCTCATCCCCGTCAAAGCACAACCTATACCAGTGGCTTCCTACATCCCGTCTGGGCCCATAACCTGTTGGCGCAGCCATTTTCACCATTTAGGGATGAACTTAATAGGCCTATAGCATTGTGTAGATGGAGGCAATTAACACACACTGTTCACATAGGTTAATGGTAGCCTGGAAAGAGAATGTCTTTATTTGCATATGGACATTTATACTAACCAGTATGTATTACGCTTGACGTATGAGATCACCTATGTTAACAGTTAAATTCACTGATAGCTGTTGGATTGAAGCTGTTTCTGAGTCTGGAAGTGCAGGCCTATAAGGCTCTGTAGCATTTTCCAGGTGGCAGTAGTGAGAACAAGTGATGAAAGGGATGTGTATTGTCCTTCATGATGTTGCAGGCTCTGCTGAGGCAGTGGGTTCTGTAGATGTCCTCCAGGTGGGGCAGGGGGAGTCCGATGATTTTTTGTGCCATATTAATAACCCTCTGAAGAGCTGCTCTGTCTGCTGCTGAACAGTTTCCATCCCAAGCCATTATGCAGTGTGTCATTATGCTCTCGACTGAGCAGTGGTAGAATGACTCCAGCAACATTGCAGAGAGGTTGGTCTTCCTCAGAGTCCTGAGAGTTTCTGTTGAGTCTTTTTGATCAGAGCAGTGGAGTTAACCATCCACTTGAGGTTCTCACTGATGTGCATACCCAGGATCTTAAAACTAGAAACCCTCTCCACCTCCTCTCCCCTTTTTTCCAGTGGCAGGGGCTCCTCCTGATGCTGTCTGAAGTCTATAAGAAGCTCCTTTATCTTTTTAATGTTTAGTGACAGGTTGTTATCTGTACACTGTTCAGTCAGCTTGCAGACCTCATCCCTATAAGCTCCTATAAGCCCCACTGCCATTACAGATCAGTCCCTCTATTGTGTCATCAGCAAATTTTATAATTGTATTTGTGGGGTAAAAGGGAGTACAGTCATGCACGTAATGGGAACTTTGCACACACCCTTGTGGTGCTCTGGTGCTGACGGTGAAACTCGGGGAGACATGAGGACCAAGTCTCACCATCTGTGGGCAGTTGTTAAGAAAGTCCTTGATCCATAAACACAGTCTGTTGCTGAGGCCCAGGTCCAGCAGTTTGCTGACCGCTCTGCTGGGTACAATGGTATTGAACACAGAGCTGTAATCAACAAAAAGCATTCCACTTCTGCTCCAGGTGGGTCAATCTGGTGTGGATAGCTGTGTTTATGGCATCCTCTGTGTATCTATTTGGCCTGTATGCATACTGGTGCTGATATAAAGGAGAGCAGAGGGTGGTTTTGATATGCCACAGAAATAGTTTTTCGAAGCACTTGGATATGATGAGTATGAGTGTGACTGGTCTGTAGTTATTGAGGGAGCTGATGTTGGTCTGTTTGGGCACCAGGATGATAGTGGCAGTTTTCAGACAGGCTGGTACAGTAGCATGTGCCAGGGAGAGGTTAAAGATGTTGGTGAAAACCTCTGCAAGTTGATGAGCACAGTCCCTGAGCACCCTGCCTAGAATCCCATCTGGACCTGCTGCCTTCTTGACAATAACAGTTCTCAGGATTCATTTAAACTCTTGTGTCTGCAGGGTAAGCAGGTGGTCAGCAGTGTCCAGCTGGGGTGAAGCTACACTGTCTGGTCCTTTCTCAAATCAGGCAAAGAAGCAGTTCAGCTCCTCAGCCAATGAGGCACTGTTTTCTGTCAGTGGGTCTCTGTTGCTCCTGAAGTTGGTCATGTGCTGAATGCCCTGCCACATATGTGCCGAGTCCCTGGAAGCGAAGTGACCCTCAATCTTCTCTTTGTATGCAGCCTTCACTGTTGCTGTGCCTCTCTTGAGGTTGTGTCTCACAACACTGTATACTTCTCTGTTGCCAGATTTAAAGGCTGCATTATGGTCTCTCAGGAGAAGCTGGACCTCCATGGTTTCCTGTTAGGGTATACATGGATGCTTTTTATTGATCATAATGTTCTCAATGCAGCTTCTGATGTAGAAGAGTACAGAATGTATATTCTTCTAGGTCCTGAGTGAAAAACAGACTCCAGTCAGTGCATTGAAAGCAGTCCTGCAACTGTAGGGACATTCCCTCGGGCCAGGTTTTATTGTCACCCCTGCATTTAATACTTTGTACAACCCCCCTTTGGCAGTAAAACAGCACTGAGTCTCTCCTATAACATTTTATGAGGTTGGAGATACAGAGCAGGGCATCTGAGACTGTTCCTTTTGACACAATCTCTCCAGATCATCCAGGGTCCTTGGCCCGCTCTTGTGCTCTCTCCTCTGCAGCTCAGCCCACAGGTTTTCACTGGGGTTCAGCTCAGGGGACTGAGATGGCCAAGGCAAAAGCTTGATTCTGTGCTCAGTGAACCATTTTTGTGTTGATTTGGACATATGCTTCAGATCAATGTCCTGCTGGAAGATCCAATGATGACCCAGTTTTAGTTTCCTGGCAGGCAGTCAGATTCTGATTTAAAATGTCCTAGTATTTCATAGAGTCCATGATGCCATGGATCCTAACAAGGTTTCCAGGGCCTTTGGAGGAAAAACAGCCCCAAAACATCACAGAATTCCACCATATTGTAAAGTTGGGATCAGGTTCTTTTCATTATAGCCATCCTTCTTTGTACACCAAACCCACCTTGAGTGTTTATTGCCAAAAAGCTCCATTTTTGTTCCATCAGACCAGAGAACACAGTTCAAAAGTTGTCGTAGCATTTCACAAACTTCAAGTGCCTATGTTTGTGGTTAACTGACAGAAAAGGCTGTTTTTCTGGAATCTTCCAAATAATCTGTTGGATTGGAGGTGGAGTCTGATGGTGGTTTTGGAGACCAGAGAACACAGTTCAAAAGTTGTTGTAGCATTTCACAAACTTCAAGTGCCTATGTTTGTGGTTAACTGACAGAAAAGGCTGTTTTTCTGGAATCTTCCAAATAATCTGTTGGATTGGAGGTGGAGTCTGATGGTGGTTTTGGAGACTCGGAAACCCCAAGATTTTACTTTTTCTTGTAATTCACCAACAGTGATCCTTGGGGATTTTTTTTTTTTTGCCTCTCTTACCCTCCTCCTCACTGTACATGGGGGTAAAATAAACTTGGCTCCTCTTCCAGGTGAGTTTGTCACAGGTCCAGTTGGTGTCCACTTTTTTTTTATTATTGCCCTAACAGCAGAAATGGATATTTTCAGGCGAGGAGCTCATCTCATCTCATTATCTCTAGCCGCTTTATCCTGTTCTACAGGGTCACAGGCAACCTGGAGCCTATCCCAGCTGACTATGGGTGAAAGGCAGGATACACCCTGGACAAGTCGCCAGGTCATCACAGGGCTGACACATAGACATAGACAACCATTCACACTCACATTCAGGCGAGGAGCTATTTTTTATAACCATTCCCTGACTTATGAAGGTCAACACACTTCTCCCTCATTTGGTTTGTGTGTTCTCTTATCTTTTCCATGTTGATGTTGAGGGAATTTGGCATCTGTGCCACCTCATATTTGTTCCCCAGTTAGTCAGGAAGTGATGGATTACAGCTTGAAACTTCCTACACTCTAATCAACTCAAACACATACATTGCTCCTGTGGAGGATGGCCCCATATGGACAGTCAAAAGTTGCACTTGGAAGACACTCTGGACACTTACTGAACTCAACTGAACTTACTGACCACTGAACTCAGCTGGATTGGAGCCAAAGTCTTAGCAGACCATTACAAACTTGCAATCTTTTCTCAGCCAGCACCGAGGAAAACAGTTGATAAGATGTCGCAGACTGACATAGTTACAAAGCCTAAACAATCATCTTTGCAAGTCGTCATCAAGGACACACAAACATCTGACTTGCAAGACTCCCAACATTCAAGGACAGACGACTCCACTTCTCCTCGGATGGATTTCCCAAATAGCATGAAAAAATTGCTCCCAATGGCTACACTCTCTTTTTCCAGCCCAAATCTGTCGCAACAAGCAGTGTACCCAGTTCGCCCAGTACTTTCAGCTGGCTACAAATCTTTTTCACCATCCAAAAGATACATGTCATCTCCAATCCTTTCACCCTCAAACCAAATGGAACATTTAGAAAGTCTTGTTTGATGTACTCTGGGTCCCTGCAAATGGGTGTAGTGTTGAAAACCAGCTAGGACCCAATGTGCCTATGCCATCCAGCTCTATTCCTGTGTTGATAAGAAACAGAACACATAGAGCACATTTAACCCTGGGGGTGAACCAATCTAATCTCCTTCCTGTTTTAAAACAACATCAGAGTGCAAAAGCAGATACTACTTCTAGACTTTCTGTAAAGCTAGCTCTTCTGAATGTTAGATCACTTTTAAACAAGTCATTTTTAATTAATGATCTTATTTGCAAACACAATCTTGATTTTTTGCTTCTAACTGAAACCTGGCTGGATCAAGCAAATAGTGCGTCCACCCTTATTGAAGCAGCTCCCCCAAATTTTAATTTTTTGAATGTTACCTGACAAGGGAAAGGTGGAGGGATCGCAAATATATTCAAAGTCTCTTTTCAATGTAAACAATCCTCACTTGGTGATTTTATGTCCTTTGAACACTTATGTGCACTTGTTACATGCTCTCCTAACATATTATTATTAACTATTTATAGGCCTCCGAGACATTCAGCCAAAGTCTTTCTTGAAGAGTTTGGTAAACTGTTATCAGTCATTTGCTTAGAGTTTGATTGTCTTATTATATCTGGGGATTTTAACTTGCATGTAGATAATACTGATAACATTTATGCCAAAGAATTCCTTGCAATTATTGACAACTTCAACCTAGTACAACATGTACAGGGGCCGACCCACTCTCGTGGTCATACTCTTGACCTCGTCATCACAAAGGGTCTTACTGTTTCTAATACTGTTGTTGACCTGGCCTTATCTGATCATTTCTGTGTTTTCTTTGATGTTTCTATGTCGCCTCACATTCAGAATAGCTCAACAACTATAGGTAGGAGAGTCATAAAAGACAACACATGTGCTCTCTTTGAGCAAGCTCTCTCGCAGAAATCAACCAAAATGTCAGACTCTGTAGATGATTTACTGGAATTTTTTTATTTAAATATGACCCAAATTATGGATGATATTGCTCCATTCAAAATCAAAAGAGTCAATGATTAGCAGAAAGCACCATGGAAGCAGTACCCGGCTGTTAAACTGCTAAAGAGAGAATGTAGAAAGACTGAAAGAAAATGGCGCAAATCTAAACTTCACATTCATTATCAAATCCATAAGGAGATGCTTTGTAATTATCTCATCTCATTATCTCTAGCCGCTTTATCCTTCTACAGGGTCGCAGGCAAGCTGGAGCCTATCCCAGCTGACTACGGGCGAAAGGCGGGGTACACCCTGGACAAGTCGCCAGGTCATCACAGGGCTAACACATAGACACAGACAACCATTCACACTCACATTCACACCTACGGTCAATTTAGAGTCACCAGTTAACCTAACCTGCATGTCTTTGGACTGTGGGGGAAACCGGAGCACCCGGAGGAAACCCACGCGGACACGGGGAGAACATGCAAACTCCACACAGAAAGGCCCTCGCCGGCCCCAGGGCTCGAACCCAGGACCTTCTTACTGTGAGGCGACAGCGCTAACCACTACACCACCGTGCCGCCCGCTTTGTAATTATAATTATGAAATTCGTAAAGCAAGACAGTCTTTCTTCTCCAACATCATCAGCAGGAATATGAACAATGCCCGTGTGCTATTTTCAACAGTAGAGAAGCTAACTAATCCCCCACCACAATTAGCACCTGAACTTCTCTCAGTTAATAAATGCAATGAGTTTGCATCCTTTTCAAAGGTAAAATTGATAAAATACGGCAGAATATTCCTCATAATATATCTCAGTTGCAAAAAATTGAAAAACTGCAATCACCAATGACACAGATAGATAACTTCAACACAATGTCAGAATTTTGTTTAATTGATTATGAGACTCTTGAAAAAACTGTACAAAATCTCAGTTCCTCAACATCTGAATTGGACATTCTGCCCACCAACTTTTTTTAAGTCTGTTCTTCATCTTATAATTACAGATGTGCTTCAAATTATAAATACATCCCTGGAGACTGGCGTTGTTCCTGTGTCCCTAAAAAAAGCCGTTGTAAAGCCCCTTCTTAAAAAAAAATAATCTGGATCCTTCAGTATTAAATAACTACAGGCCAATATCAAATTTATCATTCATTGGGAAAATCCTTGAAAAAATTGTCTTCAATCAATTAACTGCCTTCTTGATAGCAAACAGCCATTTTGATAATTTTCAGTCAGGATTTCGTGCCAATCATAGCACTGAAACAGCGCTGATTAAAGTTATAAATGACATGCGTCTTAATACTGATGCAGGCAAAACATCGGTCCTGGTATTACTGGACCTCAGTGCAGCTTTTGATACTATTGATCACAACATACTGCTATATCGACTTGAACACTGGGTTGGATTGACTGGTAAAGTTATCAATTGGTTAAATTCATACTTAAAAGATAGAAGCTTCTCTGTTACCCTGGGAAATTGTTCCTCAACGTCAATGTCCTTGACCTGTGGTGTCCCCCAGGGGTCGATTCTTGGACCATTACTTTTCAACCTTTATATGCTCCCACTTGGGCAAATTATCAATAAAAATTCAATTTTGTATCACTGCTATGTAGATGACACCCAAATTTATTTCGCTCTATCACCTAATGATTATGCCCCCCTTGAATGTCTCTACCAGTGTATCGATCAAATCAATAGCTGGATGTCACAAAATTTTCTTCAGCTGAACGCAGATAAAACAGAAGTAATTCTATTTGGAAAAAAAAAGATGAAAGACTCAAGATTACCACTATTCTTGACACAAAAGGGATGAAAACTAAAGAAATGGTTAAAAATCTTGGTGTTTTCATTGACAGCGAGCTAAACTTTGACAGTCACATGAAAGCAATCACTAAAACGGCATTTTATCACCTAAAAAACATTTCCAAACTAAGAGGACTTATGTCAAAAAATGATCTGGAAAAACTAATACATGCCTTCATCTCTAGTAGGGTTGATTACTGCAATGGCCTTTTCACAGGCCTGCCAAAAAAGACCATCAAACGACTTCAGCTGGTTCAAAATGCAGCGGCTAGGGTTCTCACATGAACAAAAAGAACAGAGCACATTACTCCAATTCTAAGGTCCCTTCACTGGCTTCCAGTAAGCTACAGAATTGACTTTAAAGTATTGCTGCTGGTGTACAAATCTCTAAATGGTACAGGGCCCAATTACCTCTCTGATATGTTGCAGCGGCCTAACCCAATCAGATCTACCAGATCAAAACAGAAAAATTTACTATTAAAACCAGTTGTTAAAACAAAGTATGGTGAAGCAGCTTTTAGCTACTATGCAGTGCAGCTATGGAACCAACTGCCAGAGGACATTAAAAATGCTCCTGCTGTTGGCAGTTTTAAATCTAGGTTAAAGACCAAGCTGTTTTCAGATGCTTTCTGTTAAATAATTAATATTGTCTTCTTTTTTTATAATTTTTACTTTCTCTGCATGTTTTAAATTTACTTTAATTTTAACTTTATTATATTTTATTCTTTATTCTATTCTGCTGGTTTCTTTTTTTTTCTCCTCCTATTTCTACTTCATTTTATTATTTTATTTCTACTATTGTTTAATTCTTATTATTTTCTTTTAATTATTTTAATTATTTTAATTAATTGTTTTAGAATAAAAATAAAATTATTTTATGTAATTTTATTTCTCTATTGTTTACTGTTTTTGTTTTTACTTCTGTAAAGCACATTGAACTGCCATTGTGTATGAAATGTGCTATATAAATAAACTTGCCTTGCCTTACAGTAATACATTTATGTCTGAGGACTACAGTTGACTTGCTAACTCTAGGACTGCAGTTGTTATGAACAGTTTTGCACTCAAGTTTCCATCAATGAACAGTTTATAACTTCAACAAAAAAGACTTCATGTTAAACTATAATGAATTTCCTGGTTTCACAGTTATACTTTGTGAATCTATAGGACACAGTTATAGAAGCAAGTTATTTATAATCACGCTATCTGTTACCACTCAAATGAGGATGGGTTCCCTTTTGAGTTTGGTTCCTCTTGAAGTTTCTTCCTCATGTCATCTGAGGGAGTTTTTCCTTGCCACTGTCACCACAGGTTTGTTCATTGGGGATAAATGCAGGATAAAATTAGCTCATGTTGAAAGTCTTTAATTTTCTGTAAAGCTGCTTTGCGACGATGTCTGTTGTTAAATGTGCTATACAAACAAACTTGACTTGACAGTTTAAATGGGAAACATGCTTCAGTTACATTGTGTTCACTATCATTCCCAGGGGTGCCAGTAATACTGGCAGATGTGTTTTTGTTGCAAATAATAATTTCTTGATGAGGGATTTGCTTTTCTCTCAGTAAATTTATTTCAGTTAAAGGCTGGATTGTTTTTCTTCATTTTTTTTTTCAGTGTGAGATGAAGCGACGTCACCAAAAGGTGGATTTTTTTTCTAACCATTTTTACTGATCTTTACAAGGGGTGCTGATAATTGTAGAGGGCACTGTCTCAGCACCATTAGAACCATCAGTAACTATTTCAACTAAAGAAAGCCTTGACATCATTGCAAAACAGCTTGTACTGGAAGAAGACAGTTATTATATTGCTCTTGGGGACAAAAAAAAAAGCTAGCTACTTTAGCAGTAGGATTGTGAGATTGTGTGCAATAAGCCCTTGTCCTATTGCTCCCCTAAATATCACCGTATGACATTTATATCACCCATGGCCTTGTAGGGGTGTACGTGTTTCATCATTACAGTGAAAAAAAAATACTGGAATCTGGAAATATCTGTTAATATCTGCTGAATGCAAAAAAAAAAAAAAAAAATCAATCAAACAAACAAACAAAAAAAAAAAAACACTTTGTCCAGTGTCAACGAATAGATATAATAAGCAAGCAAGCAAGCAAGCAAACAGATAGATAGATAGATAGATAGATAGATAGATAGATAGATAGATAGATAGATAGATAGATAGATAGATAGATAACTAAAATCTATTTGAATTCCAAATCAATTAATGTAATTGTTAACGGAAATTTATTTCGGTTAAGAACGGTCCCTATCATTAAACCATGACCAGTTTCGTCCCATTTAGATGACTCGAATGCCAGGTATTTTGAGATCAGTCTGTCATCCATCAGATGACTGCAACTAATTCTGAGGCTGAAGCTCGGCTACTTTTGGGTACAAGGAACAGCGATTATAACTAGCCCAATTTTAGCTTCCATTCTTTGCTTTCCAGTTTATTTCAGGATTGAGTAAAACATTTTCACTGCAGATGTACACTCACCAGCCACTTGAATAGGAACTTGTTGATTCTAAAATCCCTGTTCTTGGCTGCAGGAGTGGAACCCAATGTGTTCTTCTGCTGCTGCATGAACTGCATGTTATAAACAGATGCTTTTCTGCTCACTAGCCTGGCAAGCCAGACTAAATGTGAATATTTAGTCTGGTCTCAGTCGTAGACATTTCCGAAGAGTGTGGGTAGGAACAACCCGTTTTCTTTCAAACTGTCTCTGTGCGTATAGGCCAACGCTCTGACCAATCAGCGCAACAGTGACTGTGACGTAGTCAGAGCGACAGAAAGCAGTGGGGGAGGGTAAACAGTTGGTAGATCAGACTTTTGCCATAGCCAGTCGGCAAAACAGCGAAAACGTCCTTCTTGAAAAGGAATGAGCGGAGAGCCTCTTCCTGCTCATGCTTCAACAAAAACTCCAAGTCTAATTCTTCTAAAACTGATTCCAAAGCGGAGTCAAACGAGCACTGTTCAATAGCCGTAGCCATCTTTCCTGTTGTGCTTTCTCCAGCATCGCGCAGCCTTGTCGTCACTCCTGCAAAAGCCCGCCCAAAGAATCCAAACAAAAACCTTGCGTTGTGATTGGCGGGCACGATTTGATGCCTGGGGTGTATTGTTGATATGGTCCGAGGCTAGACCCACTCGTAGGCAAAAATATTTTTGGCTGCTAGGCGGGTGGGTCTAGTTTACTAGGATAGCTCACCACAGCTTTAAAGAGTGATTATATGAGTTACTATATCCTTCCTGGCAAAAAAGCTCAAACCAATCTGTCCATTTTTCTCTGACCTCTCTTATCAACAAGGCATTTGTTTCCACCCACAGAACTGTCGCTCATTCAACTGAATGTTTTTTTTGTTTGTTTGTTTTCTACACCATTCTGTGTAAACTCTAGAGAGTGTTGTGTGTGAAAACCCCAAGAGATCAGCAAGTTCTGAAATACTCAAACCAGTCCATCTGTCTCAAACCAACACCCATACCACAGTGAAAGAAAGTCACACTTCACTGTGAGATCACAATTTTTCCCATTCTGATGTTTGAACATTGTGAACATTAACTGAAGCTCTCAAGTTGTATCTGCATGATTTGATGGATCGTGCTCCTGTCAAGGGATCGGCTGATTAGAGAACTGCATCAAACAGCAGGTGGATGGGTGTACCTAATAAAGTGGCTAGTGAGTGTAATTGGTCTATATTCTGTTTCCAGACCTTTAAAATTATCACAGTTACTGCTGACGCTTCCTCAATTTTGACTAAAATAAAAAAAGTGACCATGCTTCCATGGCCTATGCTTCTTAGACATGTTTCTTCTGTGTCCCTTTTTAAAATCAAAGTTAAGAACATACTTTTATTCCATAACTTTTATTCCATAACTGTTATTCCATAGCCCCATGGGAATTTATATTTCTCTAAACTTTGAGATGTAAACACATTCAACCCAGCAGCCATCTGGCAGCAAACGCAACAGACAAGTGGACCGAAGCAGTGAGTGAAAAGCAGCACATACTGCAAGGCTCCAAGATGGACCTCATCTATAAAAAATGAAGCTGTGCACAGGGCTGTGAATCTATGCAGGAGGCTTTAAAAAAATAATTGAATTATTTATTTATTTTTCAAAATTGAGTCATAAGTTATTGCACGTTTTTGAGATTATTAAATGATCCTTCTCTGTTGTTGTTAAAAGTAAGTCTCCCTGGAAAAACCCTCCTGGCAAAATTAAATACAACTTGAAGGACCCCAGAAGAAGTCAGAATGTCCAGCTTTACAGAAGATCCTGATAGCATGTCCAGTGAAAGTTTCTGATCTTTCTGGAATGTAACAAAGTCCAAAACTGAAGTTAATCTGATGAAATATGATGTTGGGTGAGGAGGTCTGGGGTGCTGTTGGTGTTCCAGTTCATCCCAAAGGTGTTCGGTGGGGTTGAGTTCAGTCAGGGTTCTGTGCAGGATGCTCGAGTCCTTCACTCCAACCTTCACACACCATGTTTGAGGAAGAACCACATACAGTACAGGTGTGATAGTCAGGTGTCCACATACACTACCATTCAAAAGTTTGGGGTCACCCAGACAATTTTGTGTTTTCCATGAAAAGTCACACTTTTATTTACCACCATAAGTTGTAAAATGAATAGAAAATATAGTCAAGACATTTTTCTGGCCATTTTGAGCATTTAACCTTCCCTCTAGTGTTAGCTTTCTGTTACTATCTCTGATGTTAACGGGTCGGTTTTGACCCGTGTCTTAAATCAGCCATAAAATACCCTAAAAACAATTTATCATCCAATTTGTTTCTTACCTCTTGGTTACCTTGTTAGGCTCCCTTATCCATGAAAAGATTGGTTTTAATATTTTTGTTGTGGCCCCCTGGGCCTTTCTTTTAACAGCATACCCCTCGTTTTCAATATAAAAAAGTGGTCAAATGAACCTCAAGAGAATAATGTAAATAAATAAAAGGTTGTTCTGTTACCTGACTATTACTGAGGGGTATTAGATCACATCTCTTAAATGTTCAAAATAAAAAAAGATTTTAATTTTAATATTATCAACTATAGTAACATCTATGGTGTTTCGGGTCAATTTCGACCCATATATATTTACTTCAAGAAAAGGGCAAAAAACAAGTCTTTTTTTTTTCTGTTGACTATCAGTGGCCTCATTGCTGGATCTGTACACTCCAGCAAGGAGAAGAACACCAATGTAGGCATCCAGGCATGCCCAGATTTTTATGCCATATTTGCCTGGCTTACTGGGCATGTATTGCCGGAACGGGCATTTTCCACGGAAAGGGAGAAAACGTTCATTTATTGTCACCTCTGGCCCTGGATTGAACATCAGTGGAAGGAGCTGCACCCATCTCTCCCAGACATCCCTGATGGGAGCAAGCTTGTCAGATTTTGCTCTGGTGTCTCTGTTGTCAAATCTGAGGACTCTTGATATCATTCGAAACGTCTGAAGTGACATTGTTGCCCGGAACAATGTCACGCCTGCCGATGCGTCCCAGAGACTATCAGTGGCCTCATTGCTGGATCTGTACACTTCAGCAAGGAGAAGAACACCAATGTAGGCATCCAGGCATTCCTCATCAATGTCATTCCACATGTTGCCATGGACTTTTTTTCCTTCAAGGTTTGTTACAGCAATTATGACTTTTTTTTAGTGACAATGGCATAAACAGATCAAAACATGACTTGATGTCACTTACTCTCGTCACAGCAAACCTTGTGATCCCAGGGGTCATTTTGATGACATTTGCAGCAGCTGTCCTGCCATGTACATCAGGAGGTACTGAGCTCCAACAGATGTTGCCACTTTTGGATCTGAATGTTTCAGCAGGAGCAGCTTCAGCACCGGTGACCTCCTCATCAGACTGATCAGATGTACCTGTGTCTTCCGGTTGATATGCCACATCATCTTCCTCCTCAGAGACCTGCTCATCTCCATCGCTATACTGCTCTGTGTCCTCTGCCTCATTATCAGCAAAGATATGATCCAGAGCTTGGCTTACATTCAATCCTCTTCTCATTGTTGCATGCTGTAAATTGGAGATGTGTACTCTGCAAGTCACCAACTCTAAACTCAGTTGGCCTTACATGCCTGGACATGTCTATCTTTGTTTGTTCTGTCAAACAGGCAAAGAGAAAAGCCCCTGACTGAAGCTCAAGTGGTTGAAGGAAGAGCTGGCTGTAGGCTGTTGGCTGATTCTGTGTTTATGATTTCAGTTTTGGCATTTATTATTGTTCTATTTCATTTCTCCTGACCGCCAGAGGCGGTGCTTTAAGCACCCGGATGTCCATCACATGCGCATGCAGTTCGAGTGTGTGTATACCAACAAGGTCGCTTGCGACAGGGGGTGACGTATGTCACTGCACCGGTACTTGAGGTGCGTTCACCCCGGAAGCGTTCTCTTGCATCTTCTCGTGCAGAGCAGATTATTTGAGTAGTACTATTTTCTAAGAGCAATCGCTGGAGTCTTGCAAACCCTTAACGGGTTGGAGCTGCGTTTTTTTTCGCCCTCTTAAAGACTGCGATTGGCCATTTGCTTAAGGTAAGAAACCGTTTATGAGTAAGTTCGCTGACTTTGGCAGCTAGCAACTTCCAATTATAAATTTCAGTTTTACCACAATCATAGGGGTGTTTTCTCGCCTTGTAGCGATCTAATAAGTATCGTTTTGTTGCAAGTATGACACTTATTTGGTGCTTGTGTGCGCTTCTGATTCGCACTGTAGCTTGTTTATTTCAGCTGATAGCTGAGTGAGTTCGCTCTGACTTCGGCAACTAGCAACTTCTAATTATAAATTTCAGTTTCACTGTGATCATAGGGGTGTTTTCTCACCTTGTAGCGATCTAATAAGTAGCGTTTTGTTGCAAGTATGACACTTATTTGGTGCTTGTGTGCGCTTCTGATTCGCACTACAGCTTGTTTACTTCAGCTGATAGCTGAGTGAGTTCGCTCTGACTTCGGCAGATAGCAACTTCTAACTATAAGTTTCAGTTTCACCATGATCATAGGGGTGTTCTCTCGCCTTGTAGCGATCTAATAAGTATCGTTTTGTTGCAAGTATGATACTTAATTAGTGCTTGTGTGCGCTTCTGATTCGCACTGTAGCATGTTTACTTCAGCTGATTACTGATTACCTAAACGCGGCTGGGTGAGCGTGTTCGCTCCTGACTCCGCCGCGGATATTTCATTTGGTTGCCTGGCTCTGTATTGGTACTTCGACACTGCTTGTTTACCATCACCTAATCCATATTTAGGTAAGTAGAATAAACAGCGGTCATGTTTATGTGCTGATTGTCTCAAAGTTTTAAGGTAAGTAAAGTATTTTCAACTAAACCGGTTATGAGTGAGTCCACTCAGACTTCGGCAGCCAGCAACCTCTAATTATAAGTTTCAGTTTCACCGCGAGCACATGGGTATTTTCTCACCTCGTAGCTTGTTTATTTCAGCTTTGATTGCTGATTACCTGAACGCGGTTGGGTGAGTATGTTCGCCTGACTCCGCCGCGGATACTTCGTTTTGTTTGCTTGACGTACTGCTAGGCTTGCTCAGCTGGAAAGCAGTTTGGGTTCTCGACTGCCCCCAGCACCGAGCGACTACGCTCTGCCTCCTAAGTCTAGGAAGAGCCCTAAGCAGCTGTCACGGGAGGCTCCCTGTAGGCCCAAGTATCAGAAGGTGGACCCCTTGGCGCAACAAGTGGGCACCTTGGCTCTTTTTGTATTGTATTGATTTATTTCGCAATAAAAACATAACATGTAAACATAATATAAATATAAATATTACGGAGGATAACACAAAAGTAAAATACTTTTTTCCATTGTGGTCCTTCAGAGCTTGCTGAGATTAAGTCTTTGCTCTATAACCTACAACCGCCTGAAGCACAGCCTGCTGATGCTCTCACCTCTGCTGCTTCATTTACTCCTCCTGAGCCACAGCCTCCGGTGCTGTCCCCGGCCACGGAGCTTCAAGAGGAGGACGTGCTTTCCACTATGGTCAAGCCTGCGATAAAAATGGCGCCTGGGGTTGGACATGGCACCATCTGAAGTACGGATGCAGAGTGCCTTTTTTAGACTCCCCCTCTGCTGTTTTCACTGTTCCACCTTCAGCCCCCTTTATTGAGGAGCTGTAGAGATACAGGATGCGTCCAGTCAGGGTCTGGTCAGCATGGAGGCGTTGAGACCCGACGCTCGCTGTCCACGGCCACAGTGTTGTTTGACCGATGACTTCATCAGGAAGAGCTATAATGTTGCAGCACGGGCTGCACGCATAGGCAATTCGTTATCTCACCTGTTCCTGGCCCAGTCTCAGGCTCTTCAGTCTTCTGGAGCAGACCCATCACTGCAAAGCCTAAGCAAGGCCTCGCTGCAGGCATTTGCTTTCATGTCCAGGGAGCTGGGCAGACTAATGTCGTCTTTAACTCTCGCCAGGCGTCAGGTATGGTTGGCTCAGTCACCACTGTCAGATCCCTGCAGGAGGGCCCTCCACACTCTCCCAGTGATTCCGGGACAGCTCTTTGGTGCCGCTGTACAGGCACGTCGGGGTACAATTCCCCCCCCCCCCCCCCCCCCCCCGTAGGGGGCATGGAGGCAGACATTGACTACTCCACTCCGGCGGTCGGACACTTCACCAGTCAACAACTTGCCTACTGGGAAGTGGTAACATCGGACCCCTGGGTTATATCCACCCTCTCTCAGGGTTACAGCATACAATTCAGATGCCAACCGCCGAGATTTCAAGGGGTCAAAATGAAAGCTCTGGCAGTACGCCAGGAGGTCTTGACCCTCCTGGAAAAGGGGGCCATCGAGCCATTAGATCCACCTTCACAAAACAGTGTGTTTTATTCCACCTATTTCATCATCCCCCCCCAAAAAAAGGGGGTGGGCTTTGCCCCATACTGGATCTGAGACATTTGAACGACCATCTCAAGGTCTTCAAATTCTGTATGCTGCGCACATCCAATGTCTTAAACAGCATCAGACGGGACGATTGGTTCACAACCATCGATCTGAAGGATGCATACTTCCCAGAATCTTTATGAGATTCGTCGCGGCAGCACTGTCCCTACTTCAGAGCAGGGGAATGCATATCCTCCCCCTACCTGGATGACTGGTTGATTGGTTCTCAGTCAAGGGTAGACGTGCTCAGTGACCCAGCCGTGCTGGTTTCTCACATCACCAAACTTGGGCTCAGGGTGAACCACGCCAAGAGCTCCCTTACACCCAGCCAGAAGACTGTTTTTCTTGGCCTTCAGCTGGATTCTCAGCTGTTGAAGGCAACCCTGTCTTAGCGACGGGTGAGCGATATTGTCCGACGGCTACATCGCTTCAGGAAGGGACGAACCCTGACCTTCAGGTCTTTCCAGACACTACTAGGTATACTCACCGCGGCCTCGTTGGTAGTTCCGTTGGGCCTCCTCACACTCAGGCATCTACAAATCTGGATGAACAGCCTTGGGTTACATCCACAACATCACAGGCACAGGCCAGTCAGAATCATGGCCAGTTGCTCCTCATGTCTACGTCCATACCCTCTCACAGAGAAGTAGTCGCCATCGATGCATCACTGATTGGCTGGGGCACAGTGTGGCAGTGCAGGACTGCCCGGGGCGTATGGGCCCCACAACAGCAGGGACAACACATCAATGTGTTAGAGCTGTGGGCCATTTTCCTCGCCCTGAAACATTTCCGTCCGGTTTTAGCGGGTCGGCATGTCCTTATAAAGACCGACAATACATCTGTGGTCTATCATATAAACCACCAGGGCGGCACCAGGTCACTACCTTCCCTGAAAGCTCACTCGGCACCTACTGACATGGGCTTACCCTCGTCTGGTGAGCCTGAGGGCAATGCATTCACCAGGAGTGAGGAACACTGCTGCGGATCTTCTGTCACAACAGAACCCCGATCCGGGGGAGTGGAAGCTGCACCCGGAAGTGCTGCAGAGTATTTGGCTGCAATACGGCAGGACAGAGGTGGACCTTTTCGCCTCCCAGGCCACAACACATTGTCCCCTGTGGTTTACACTGAAAGAAACGTCAAGCCCCTTGGGCCAAGACGCACTGGCACACGAGTGGCCACAGCAGCTCCTATATGCTTTCCCACCACTCTCGCTAATTCTGCCCACTCTTGAGAGGATCCTCAAGGAGGGTCACAGGGTGCTGTTGATAGCCCCCTATTGGCCGGGGAGAGTCTGGTTCCCTACCCTGTATGGGTTGCTGCACAAGGAGCCTTGGTGTCTCCCTGCACGGATGGACCTCCTCTCACAGATGGAAGGTCAAATTTGGCATCTGAACCCAGTACGGTTGCAGCTGTGGGTGTGGCCTCTGAAGGGCCTGACCCACTGCCAGCAGAATGTGAGTCGACCATTGTGCGGACCATCCAGTGTTCCCGCGCACCTTCCACCAATGCACTCTATGCCAATAGGTGGAAGCTCTTTGTAAGTTGGTGCCAAGCACGCCATCAGGAACCGGCATGTTGCCCGATACCGGGGATTCTCAGCTTTTTACAGTCTCATCTGGACGAGGGCCTTGCACCCTCCACCATCAAGGTGTATGTAGCGGCTATATCCGCAATGCACAACAGAGTAGATGGGCTGACTGTGGGATCCCACACACGGGTGAGCCACTTTCTTAAAGGTGCTCAGCGCATAAGACCCCCTCAATGCAGTCCAAGACCAGCTTGGGCCTCACCTCTGGTTTTAAGTACACTGTGTAAACCTCCATTTGAGCCCCTACAGGGGACAGAGCTCAAGTGGCTATCTTTAAAGACAGCTGACGTCATAGCTAAAAGGAATGCTAAGAGAACGGGTGAACTACACGCTCTGTCTATCGGCCGGGAGTGCTTACAATGGAGCCCGATGGCACGGGTGTAACATTGTGGCCTAATCTTTCATTTATGCCCAAGAACTTCTCCTCCTCTTCATACACCAATCAGCCCCTCAGCCTGGAAGCCTTCAGACCACCACCTGAGGAGAATGAGCAGGGCCAAGGTCACGTCCTTCTTTGCCCAGTTCAAGTACTGAGGGCATACATTGAAGCGACTGCTGCATTTCGGCAGTCGGATGCACTGTTTGTGGGCCACACTGGACATAGGCGCGGCCACGCGCTGTCCAAACAGACTGTCGAACTGGACCGTGGAGGCCATTAGCAGCAGCCTCCCAGTCCCTCCCCACATCCGAGGCCACTCCACTCGGAATGTGGCTGCATCATGGGCGGCTCTATGTGGAGTTCCACTCTCTGATATCTGCGCAGCTGCCTCATGGGTCTCAACTTGCACGTTTGCAAGGTTTTATAGGGCTAATGTGGCCATGCACAATCCACTGGCCACAGCCACCCTTTTCAGCCATTCATAGGGTAAATAGGTCTTCCTCGTGACCCTGTTGGTATTAGTCATCCGGGTGCTTAAAGCACCGCCTCTGGCGGTCAGGAGAAATGAAATAGAATGATGGTTACGTATGTAACCGCGGTTCTATGAATTTCGGATGACCACCAGAGCTTGGCCGTCACTCGGAAGGCTGACAAGAAGACTGCCAAGAGAACGCTTCCGGGGTGAACGCACCTTAAGTACCGGTGCAGTGACATACGTCACCCCCTGTCGCAAGCGACCTTGTTGGTATACACACACTCGAACTGCATGCGCATGTGATGGACATCCGGGTGCTTAAAGCACCGCCTCTGGCGGTCATCCGAAATTCATAGAACCGCGGTTACATACGTAACCATCGTTTTATAATCTTATATTTTAACTGGGTCGAAATTGACCCTAACAACACAAAGGTCACAATTTTCACCAGAGCATTTTATAATTTAGTAAAATTATTTTTTTGGATTTTATTTTGTTTAAATAGAAGTTCCTGACAAAGTCAAAAAGTCTTGATGCAATACACAAATTTATGTAGTACTTTTATGCATGCTAAACCTAAAAATGGGTCGGTGCCGACCCGAACACTAGAGGAAGTTTAATCGACCCCACAAATGTGATGCTCCAGAAACTCAATCTGCTCAAAGGAAGGTCAGTTTTATAGCTTCTCTAAAGAGCTAAACTGTTTTCAGCTGTGCTAACATGATTGTACAAGGGTTTTCTAATCATCCATTAGCCTTCTGAGGCAATGAGCAAACACATTGTACCATTAGAACACTGGAGTGATACTGTAGTTGATGGAAATGGGCCTCTATACACCTATGTACGTAGATATTGCACCAAAAACCAGACATTTAGTAGAATTTAGCTAGAATAGTCATTTACCATATTAGCAATGTATAGAGTGTATTTCTGATTAGTTTAAAGTGATCTTCATTGAAAAGAACAGTGCTTTTCTTTCAAAAATAAGGACATTTCAAAGTGACCTCAAACTTTTGAACGGTAGTGTATTTTTGCCCATATCATGTATATAAATATTTGGTGTAATTTTCTGTCATCGATGCATTAAATCTTAGTTATATGGCGTGAAAGTGAGTCATTTGTGGATCCTACTTGTACTTGGTGGATGTATGGTGTGTTCCATCTGTATATCTTCTGCCTTTTTTACTAGGATGTTCATGTTCGCTGAAATATTTGATGCTTCGCCATACTTAATGCATTTTAAATTAGTTAAAAACAACAATGTTTATATTCTGATAGCACGTCTGTACTCCTGAGGACGAAGCCTTGCGGAGAAGTGTCCAGGATAGTCCCTGTTCTAAAATATTCTGTGTTACAGCTCTAACTCTTTTCCTGTCTCCGAGTTCCTCTTCCCTAATGACCTGAGTGGAGTATTCTGCTAAACACTGTGTCTCTTCCAAAGCTCAGCAAACAAGGAAACATGCTGGAGTTAATCCTGTGTAACTACTATGGAGCGCTGTATTAGTTCCAGAGATCAACTTCTCAGAATGTGCTTTAGATCTGAATGGAGTCAGACCTCTCTGGTTGGCTCACTGTCTTATCAGCAACAACAACAAAGCTTTATGGCAAGCAAAGCATATCTTACCTCAGCCTGTACTTACATGTGAACTCCTGTTTAAATCCATACTGTTTGCTCGATATTTTTGTTGGCTTTTTTCCTCTGTCCGGCTGATATTTACAAGCCTTCTCATTTCTCTCCATTTAGCTGGAGGTCATTCAGAGAATTACGTTTCTTCTGCGGTTGGCTTTGTGTTGAGGGTTAAAGTCACCAGTACGAGTATGAGTGCTCTACTGATTTATTTTATTATAAATTTTACATGGTGAAATACATCAGATGCATTTTATATGATGTTTATAACTGAGGTAAACCATATTCAGTCACAAAATTAGAAATTTTGCATGGAATGTTCTTTTAAATCAAACTTCAGAGTAAATGTCCAGTCGTTGGGACTGATTACGTTTAGTCCGAGAAGCTGAATGAAGTCGATAATTCTTCGTTATAACCCTCAGCATATAATGCGCCCGCGGGGGGGGGGGGGGGGGGGGATATACGGTAGCTATCGCTTTGTCCGTCTGTCTGTAAACAGTTTAGTTTCTGGAGCATAACTCAAAGACCATTCTGAATTTTTTTCACGAAACCTGACAGTGATGTCAAGTGATTAGAAGAGTTGTGCCTTTTGACATTTTGGGATTTCTGTGATTTATATTTTTTTCCGTATTTCCATGGCAACCAATTCAACTTAGGAAAATTTGGAGTGCGGTTTCACGTGAGGGCTGGGGGGGCATATGTCATCTCCTCATGACTCTTGTTTTTTTTCCACAAGTCACAGCAGCTGTTGCACATGGTGTGTGTGTGTGTGTGTGTGTGTGCGCGCGCACGCATGCACGCGCATATTTTTATATACTACTAGGGACCAGATGTCCCCACAAGGATAGTAAAATCTGACACTTTCAACCTTAAGGTGACATTTGGATGGTCCCCATAGGGAAATTGCTGCTGGTTTTTTGTTTTTTTTTTCATTTTTTTAACAATAAATGAATGAATGAATGAATGAATGAGCCAAAAAGTTTTCTTTGCATTACTGAGGTTAGGGTTAAGTTGAGGTGCAGGCACAGCCTTAATTACCACGATCTGGCCTAGTGGTTAGTGTGTCCATCTCTTGACTGGGAGATCGTGAGTTCTACTCGCGGTCGGGTCATACCAAAGACCATCATAAAAGTGGTACCTACTGCTGTCTGTCAAGGCTTGCTGCAATACAGATGTGAGTGGGGAAGTCAAGCTCTCGTGGTTACCAGAGGACCTGCCCCCCACTGTAACCCTAGCTGTATAGGCGAGAGGCCAAGTGCTATGGAGATCGGTGACGCACCCATATGCTTTAAAGAGTTGGTTAGTAGTGGGACATAAGACTGCCTGAGAAGACCAGATTCTGATGTGAGAGGGACTTTGACTTTTTGACAGCATTAATGAACTGTAATAATTATGTCAATGGAAGGTCCTCACAGGGATAGTGAAACAAACGTGTGTGTGTGTGTGTGTGTGTGTGTGTGTAAGGTGATAAGGTGACAGGGTGACCTCTCTGAAACGCATGCTCTCTCTCTCTCTCTCTCTCTCTCTCTCTCACACACACACACTGCAACTAAGCCTCTCTCAAACACCTTTCAGCAATGTCAAATATCAATTATCTCCAATCTCTGACTCTAACATTTCTGACTGCAGATTATTTCTCTCGAGTGAGGTAAAGGGATCTCAATAAGCTGATCGATCTCTCTCTCTCTCTCTCTCTCTCTCTCTCTCTCTCTCTCTCAGCAGCCTCTTTTACTATTTAATTATCCACACCACTGTGAAAGCCAGTGAGCCTCAGTGCTGTGAATCTCACACACACTGGCACTTGTGCCACACTAAGATCACTCAAGTGTGCTAAAATGGTCATGCTTTCATTGTTGCACCTTGTCGTTCAGTCCAGCGCTCCACATTAAAGCAAAATAGATTAATTATGCAGTAGATATACTGACACAGCAAACACAAATGTTTCTCATTCTCACTGTTTCTTTCCCCCTCTGTGTTTTGACTGATGCATGGCTGACTTTCTGGGACAAGCCATTCTGGGACCTTACTCCCTGCTGAGGATGCAGACACACACAAATGCTCATCCTCAGAGAATGCATGTATTTGTGTCTAAAAAAAAAAAAGGATGTGTATTTCTTTCATTACAAACAGTGTCCAGATTCAGGGATTATATTAAATAGGTAAGTAAGTCGGTTTGCGTAGGCAGCGTTGCGTGGAGAGCTCAGTTCCTGATCATCAGTTCGGCTGAACTCCTTTCATCTTCAAGAAAACACTCCAAACAAAATGGGACCTGAGCAAGTGAGAGTGTTTTAAATATAGTCAGACTGATCTCATATTTAAATAATATTGGTTGGCTTTGAGTGGTATCTCAGATATATTCCATTCTGCTAGCATGATAATGAATGAGTCGAAGATGAGTAGCTGAATGGAATACACTGTATCTGATATACCACAAAAAACCCAGCCATTATTATTATTATTATTATTATTATTATACATACACACTCTTTTCATATCAGCATTCTCGAAGGCCAATGCTTGCTTACCTGCCACTTGGTGCTGTTAGCATGACAGTCCAGTTAGCTTCCAGCCAGCATACCTATAGCATTAGCGAAGGCCGATGTTAGTTTACCCGTGACTCGGTGCTGTTAGCGTGGCAGTCCAGTTACCTTCTAGCTGGTGTAGTGTTCGCACAGGCCAGTGTTAGCGCAGGCCAATGCTCACACAGTCAAGCTGAATATTATTGTTATTTTCCTTGTGTAATTTACATAGTAACTTTTAAAATCGACATTGACAACTGCACACAACGGAGCGACCCAGCAGCCAAAATTCTCTCAAAATCTTCCGCTTTTAATGAAGCAAACCTCGCCGCCATGTTTGTTTACAAACTGTCACAGTCACTCACTAGCGTGGAAGTTTTATAGCTCTGATGTGTCTCTTTTCCACTTTTTCAATGTCCATTGATGTGTTTTTCTCTTGTAAACATGCATGAAGAATAGCGAATGAAGTTTTGGTAGCCTTTCAGGTGTTCAGCATGTCTTTAGTTTCAGTTTTCAATTTATTTATTGAGTACTTAAACCTAGCACTGGATTATCCTTGTCTTCTCTCTTTCCCGGCTAACAAAGAAATGATTGTGTGCATGCGAAGCAGAAAAGTTTTGTCATTGGATCTTCACATGAGTGCCGACTTGTGACCTCATGTTATCTTGACAACGTGCAATATTATAACAATATTGCATGCTCATTCTTCATTGGGGAGAGTGGTGTAATACACTGAGGATAAGCGATAGGATAACAATATTTCATGCCATCAATAAACCCACTAGAAGGGAATAGAACATGTTTTTATTCCATGGAAAAAGTGTCCTCATCTCATCTCATTATCTCTAGCCGCTTTATCCTGTTCTACAGGGTCGCAGGCAAGCTGGAGCCTATCCCAGCTGACTACGGGCGAAAGGCGGGGTACACCCTGGACAAGTCGCCAGGTCATCACAGGGCTGACACATAGACACAGACAACCATTCACACTCACACCTACGGTCAATTTAGAGTCACCAGTTAACCTAACCTGCATGTCTTTGGACTGTGGGGGAAACCGGAGCACCCGGAGGAAACCCACGCGGACACGGGGAGAACATGCAAACTCCACACAGAAAGGCCCCCGTCAGCCACTGGGCTCGAACCCAGAACCTTCTTGCTGTGAGGTGACAGTGCTAACCACTACACCACCGTGCCACCCTCAACTAATTTATCCCACTTATTCATCTGACAGGTTGTCATTTGTTTACCCTTTCTTACAGGTCAAAACAGATGAACATTCAATTTATAAACTTCATGATGGATATGGACTGAAACACACATTCATTTACTGTATGTAAATGAATTTAAGACATGAATGAAATTCATATTCAAGACATATATTTACAGTTGGATTTTTATAAACAACCCACAATGGCTGTTAGACTGGTACCAAAATTCAAAAAAGTGCTTATTTAAGGAGTTAAAGGCATTTTTGAGACAAAGTCGGCAAGCAGTCTTATTTTGTCAATTTGGGTGTGCCGAATTCAAATCTGCAATATGCCGAGCTCTATCTGACCTCTGTTGACCTCTAGAGGTCATTGAACTTTGGGCCTGTAAACGTCTCAGCTGAACCCAGTTTCTCAGCTTTCTAAGGAATGAAATGTACTAAAATGATTAATGAAGTTAGCAAATGGCCTTGTTTGTTAAATGTTTGGGTGCTGAATTCATTTTTCATTTGTAAAACGACATATGACCTCTGATAACCTCAAGGTCATTAAACTTGGCCTATAGGCCTATGCATTTAACGGCATTTTTAAACTGACTTTACTCCCCCAAAAAGAATATGAACAGACAAAAAACAAATAGAAAGGAACAAATACAACATTAAATGCCAGTCCATGTACATGTGACTTACTTTTCACAATGAGAATGCCTAGGCGATCACCTTACATAACATTTAGCGGTTATTGTTTATACAAAGCTACTGAAAAAAGGACAGATTCAGCAGCATACAAAATGTGGGAGCATACAGGGTATACAGGTTAATCAGGGTTAGTATATATGAGAGTTTTTTTCTTTGTTGTTTGTTTTTTGTAAAGGCTTTACCCCGTTTAAAACAAAACAAAAAAAACAAACAACAAAGAAAAAAACTCTCATATATACTAACCCTGATTAACCTGTATACCCTGTATGCCCCCACATTTTGTATGCTGCTGAATCTGTCCTTTTTTCAGTAGCTTTGTATAAACAATAACCGCTAAAAGTTATGTAAGGTGATCGCCTAGGCATTCTCATTGTGAAAAGTAAGTCACATGTACATGGACTGGCATTTAATTAGGGCCCGAGCCCGAATGGGCGAAGGCCCTATTGCTCTTGTAAGAGTTCACTATTCTTCTTCTTCTTCCTTCTTCTTCTTCTTCTTCTTTATTTTTCTCCGCTGTTGGGCCATTTTCGGGGCGCTTGCCATGGGCGAAAACGCACGAAATTTGGCACCAGTTCCGAGAATTGCCACCGCTACTCAGAACCAGAAGCCCAAACTTGGCCGGGGCTCAGGGCCTCTATAGCGCCCCCTAAGTCGTTGTGATTTTGGCCTCCCACATTAAGGTGCCTGGTTGCCATGTAGTTTGTAGTAGTGGCATGCCATTTGGTACGCATATGTATCTCACTAAGCCGGACAAAAATGTAATGCCAATGCATTAGCCACGCCCAACAGGAAGTGAGGTAATTTCACTTTTGTGCGAAATGCATGGCCACGAAGACGGCGCAACTCCTCCTAGACCGTTCATAGGAATGTCACCAAAATTGATACACATCATCTACAGACATGGCTGACAAAAGTTACTAAATACGTTTCACGTAGGATAAACCGTTCAGAAGTTATACGTCAATCAATTTTCAATGCAAAATTTTACATGCTTAAAAATTCATAACAAATCTTCTAATTGCTCAAAACTGCTCATACTTCACACGCAAATCACTCATTGGGCTTCTGACATGTTACCCAATTTCTGTGATATTTCGCCACTGGGGGCGCTATTTTTGGGCAAAAAATCCAATCTTTCCTCAAATTTGGTCAAACTTCACGGCCACCCTCTTACTACCTCCCATGTCATGTATACCACATTTTGGGAGTTTTCGTCCATGGGGGGGCGCTGTTTTTGGCCGACGCAATTGCTCCAAAACGGGTTTTTGGTTAATAAGTCCATAATGCTTTTCCTTCACACCACTACCTTGTGATAGTACGTTGCTGTTGTAGACACTTATTTTTCCAACTCATAATCGCTCATGTACAGCATAGCGCCACCTACTGACATGGGAAAAACCAGAAAATTTATTCTTCAAAAATCTATATCTCATCTTCTATTTACTCAATTGTCATCAAACTTCATACGCAAACTCTTCATAGCTCACCTGACATATACGCCAAATTTTGTGCAATTTCGCCCCTGGGGGTGCTGGTTATGGCAAAAATGATATTGCAGCTTCTGATTTGTCAAACTTGGCAAGCAAACTCTTTACAAGACCCTTATTGGGGTGCTTGCCATGGTCGACAACGCACGAAATTCGGCTCCTTTTTCTTAGACTGCCTCCGCTACTGAGAACCAGAAGCCCAGATCCAGGCGGGCCTCAGGGCCTCTCTAGCGCCCCCTAACGTGTTGTGATTTTTGCCTCTCGCATTAAGGTGCCTGCTTGGCATATAGTTTCTAGTTAGGGCCCGAGCCCTATGGGCGAAGGCCCTATTGTTCTTGTAAGAGTTCACTATTATTATTCTTCCGTCTTCTTCTTCTTCTACTTTATTTTTCTCCGCTGTTGGGCCATTTTCGGGGCACTTGCCATGGGCGAAAACGCACGAAATTTGGCACCAGTTCCGAGAATTGCCACCGCTACTCAGAACCAAAAGCCCAAACTTGGCCGGGGCTCAGGGCCTCTATAGCGCCCCCTAAGTCGTTGTGATTTTGGTCTCCCGCATTAAGGTGCCTGGGTGCCATGTAGTTTGTAGTAGTGGCATGCCATTTGGTACGCATATGTATCTCACTAAGCCGGACAAAAATGTAATGCCAATGCATTAGCCACGCCCAACAGGAAGTGAGGTAATTTCACTTTTGTGCGAAATGCATGGCCACGAACACGGCGCAACTCCTCCTAGACCGTTCATAGGAATGTCACCAGAATTGATACACATCATCTACAGACATGGCTGACAAAAGTTACTAAATACGTTTCACGTAGCATTAACCGTTCAGAAGTTATACGTCAATCAATTTTCAATGCAAAATTTTACATGCTTAAAAATTCATAACAAATCTTCTAATTGCTCAAAACTGCTCATACTTCACACGCAAATCACTCATTGGGCTTCTGACATGTTACCCAATTTCTGTGATATTTCGCCACTGGGGGCGCTATTTTTGGGCAAAAAATCCAATCTTTCCTCAAATTTGGTCAAACTTCACGGCCACCCTCTTACTACCTCCCATGTCATGTATACCACATTTTGGGAATTTTCGTCCATGGGGGGCGCTGTTTTTGGCCGACGCAATTGCTCCAAAACGGGTTTTTGGTAAATAATTCCATAATGCTTTTCCTTCACACCACTACCTTGTGATAGTGCATTGCTGTTGTAGACACTTATTTTTCCAACTCATAATCGCTCATGTACAGCATAGCGCCACCTACTGACATGGGAAAAACCAAAAAATTTATTCTTCAAAAATCTATATCTCATCTTCTCTTTACTCAATTGTCATCAAACTTCATAGGCAAACTCTTCAGAGCTCACCTGACATGTACGCCATATTTTGTGCACTTTCGCCCCTGGGGGTGCTGGTTATGGTGGAAATGATATTGCAGCTTCTGATTTGTCAAACTTGGCAAGCAAACTCTTTACAAGACCCTTATTGGGGTGCTTGCCATGGTCGACAACGCACTAAATTTGGCTCCTTTTTCTTAGACTGCCACTGCTACTGAGAACCAGAAGCCCAGATCCAGGCGGGCCTCAGGGCCTCTATAGCGCCCCCTAAGTCGTTGTGATTTTGGCCTCCAGCATTAAGGTGCCTGGTTGCCATGTAGCTTGTAGTAGTGGCATGCCTTTTGGTACACATATGTATCTCAATAAGCCGGACAAAAATGTAATGCCAATGCATTAGCCACGCCCAATAGGAAGTGAGGTAATTTCACTTTTGTGCGAAATGCATGGCCACGAAGACGGCGCAACTCCTCCTAGACCGTTCATAGGAATGTCACCACAATTGATACACATCATCTACAGACATGGCTGACAAAAGTTACTAAATACGTTTAACGTAGGATAAACCGTTCAGAAGTTATACGTTAATCAATTTTCGATGCAAAATTTCACATGCTTAAAAATTCATAACAAATCTTCTGATTGCTCAAAACGGCTCATACTTCACACGCAAATCACGCATTGGGCTTCTGACATGTTACCCAATTTCTGTTATATTTCGCCACTGGGGGCGCTATTTTTGGGCAAAAAATCCAATCTTTCCTCAAATTTGGTCAAACTTCACGGCCACCCTCTTACTACCTCCCATGTCATGTATTCCACATTTTGGGAATTTTCGTCCATGGGGGGCGCTGTTTTTGGCCGACGCAATTGCTCCAAAACGGGTTTTTGGTAAATAATTCCATAATGCTTTTCCTTCACACCACAACCTTGTGATTGTACGTTGCTGTTGTAGACACTTATTTTTCCAACTCATAATCGCTCATGTACAGCATAGCGCCACCTACTGACATGGGAAAAACCAAAAAATGTATTCTTCAAAAATCTATATCTCATCTTCTATTTACTCAATTGTCATCAAACTTCATACGCAAACTCTTCATAGCTCACCTGACACATACGCCAAATTTTGTGCACTTTCGCCACTGGGGGCGCTATTTTTGGGCAAAAAATCCAATCTTTCCTCAAATTTGGTCAAACTTCACAGCCACCCTCTTCCTTCCTCCCATGTCATGTATACCACATTTTGGGAATTTTCGTCCATGGGGGGCGCTGTTTTTGGCCGACGCAATTGCTCCAAAACGGGTTTTTGGTAAATAATTCCATAATGCTTTTCCTTCACACCACTACCTTGTGATAGTACGTTGCTGTTGTAGACACTTATTTTTCCAACTCATAATCGCTCATGTACAGCATAGCGCCACCTACTGACATGGGAAAAACCAAAAAATTTATTCTTCAAAAATCTATATCTCATCTTCTATTTACTCAATTGTCATCAAACTTGATACGCTAACTCTTCATAGCTCACCTGACATATACGCCAAATTTTGTGCACTTTCGCCCCTGGGGGTGCTGGTTATGGCAAAAATGATATTGCAGCTTCTGATTTGTCAGACTTGGCAAGCAAACTCTTTTCAAGACCCTTATTGGGGCGCTTGCCATGGTCGACAACGCACGAAATTTGGCTCCTTTTTCTTAGACTGCCACCGCTACTGAGAACCAGAAGCCCAGATCCAGGCGGGCCTCAGGGCCTATATAGCGCCCCCCGAGCACCGTACAGTGCGAGACCCTATTGTTGCCATGTGTCCAATTCTGTGCTTTGTCACCATTGTGGGAGTAATGTCTCTTGCCGAAGAAGCTGTGGAAGGTTTTTCGCGGGGACGCATGCCCCCGCCCCCCTTGGCCGCTGGCGCGAGGGCCCGTCAAGGCCGCTTGCGGCTTTAATGTTGTATTTGTTCCTTTCTATTTGTTTTTTGTCTGTTCATATTCTTTTTGGGGGAGTAAAGTCAGTTTAAAAATGCCGTTAAATGCATAGGCCTATAGGCCAAGTTTAATGACCTTGAGGTTATCAGAGGTCATATGTCGTTTTACAAATGAAAAATGAATTCAGCACCCAAACATTTAACAAACAAGGCCATTTGCTAACTTCATTAATCATTTTAGTACATTTCATTCCTTAGAAAGCTGAGAAACTGGGTTCAGCTGAGACGTTTACAGGCCCAAAGTTCAATGACCTCTAGAGGTCAACAGAGGTCAGATAGAGCTCGGCATATTGCAGATTTGAATTCGGCACACCCAAATTGACAAAATAAGACTGCTTGCCGACTTTGTCTCAAAAATGCCTTTAACTCCTTAAATAAGCACTTTTTTGAATTTTGGTACCAGTCTAACAGCCATTGTGGGTTGTTTATAAAAATCCAACTGTAAATATATGTCTTGAATATGAATTTCATTCATGTCTTAAATTCATTTACATACAGTAAATGAATGTGTGTTTCAGTCCATATCCATCATGAAGTTTATAAATTGAATGTTCATCTGTTTTGACCTGTAAGAAAGGGTAAACAAATGACAACCTGTCAGATGAATAAGTGGGATAAATTAGTTGAGGGTGGCACGGTGGTGTAGTGGTTAGCACTGTCACCTCACAGCAAGAAGGTTCTGGGTTCGAGCCCAGTGGCTGACGGGGGCCTTTCTGTGTGGAGTTTGCATGTTCTCCCCGTGTCTGCGTGGGTTTCCTCCGGGTGCTCTGGTTTCCCCCACAGTTCAAAGACATGCAGGTTAGGCTAATTGTTGGCTCTAAATAGGTGTGAATGGTTTGTCTCTATACGGTATGTCAGCCCTGTGATGACCTGGTGACTTGTCCAGGGTGTATCTCACCTGTCATAGTCAGCTGGGATAGACTTCTATGACCCTGCACAGGATAAGCGGTCACGGATAACAGATGGAATTAAAGCCGCAAGCGGCCTCCACGGGCCCTCGCGCCAGCGGCCAAGGGGGGCGGGGGCATGCGTCCCCGCGAAATAACTTCCACAGCTTCTTCGGCAAGAGACATTACTCCCACAATGGCGACAAAGCACAGAATTGGACACATGGTAACAATAGGGTCTCGCTCTGTACAGTGCTCGGGGGGCGCTATAGAGGCCCTGAGGCCCGCCTGGATCTGGGCTTCTGGTTCTCAGTAGCGGTGGCAGTCTACGAAAAAGGAGCCAAATTTCGTGCGTTGTCGACCATGGCAAGCGCCTCAATAAGGGTCTTGAAAAGAGTTTGCTTGCCAAGTTTGACAAATCAGAAGCTGCAATATCATTTTTGCCATAACCAGCACCCCCAGGGGCGAAAGTGCACAAAATTTGGCGTATATGTCAGGTGAGCTATGAAGAGTTTGCGTATGAAGTTTGATGACAATTGAGTAAATAGAAGATGAGATATAGATTTTTGAAGAATAAATTGTTTGGTTTTTCCCATGTCAGTAGGTGGCGCTATGCTGTACATGAGCGATTATGAGTTGGAAAAATAAGGGTCTACAACAGCAATGTACTATCACAAGGTAGTGGTGTGAAGGAAAAGTATTATGGAATTATTTACCAAAAACCCGTTTTGGAGCAATTGCGTCGGCCAAAAACAGCACCCCCCATGGACGAAAATTTCCAAAATGTGGTATACATGACATGGGAGGTAGTAAGAGGGTGGCCGTGAGGTTTGACCAAAGTTGAGGAAAGATTGGAATTTTTGCCCAAAAATAGCGCCCCCAGTGGCGAAATATCACAAAAATTGGGTAACATGTCAGAAGCCCAATGAGTGATTTGCGTGTGAAGTATGAGCAGTTTTGAGCAATCAGAAGATTTGTTATGAATTTTTAAGCATGTAAAATTTTGCATCGAAAATTGATTGACGTATAACTTCTGAACGGTTTATCCTACGTGAAACGTATTTAGTAACTTTTGTCAGCCATGTCTGTAGATGATGTCTATCAATTTTGGTGACGTTCCTATGAACGGTCTAGGAGGAGTTGCGCCGTCTTCGTGGCCATGCATTTCGCACAAAAGTGAAATTACCTCACTTCCTGTTGGGCGTGGCCAATGCATTGGCATTACATTTTTGTCCGGCTTAGTGAGATACATATGCGTACCAAATGGCACGCCACTACTACAAATTACATGGCACCCAGGCACCTTAATGCGGGAGGCCAAAATAACAACGACTTAGGGGGCGCTATAGAGGCCCTGAGCCCCGGCCAAGTTTGGGCTTCTGGTTCTGAGTAGCGGTGGCAATTCTCGGAACTGGCGCCAAATTTCGTGCGTTTTCGCCCATGGCAAGCGCCCCGAAAATGGCCCAACAGCGGAGAAAAATAAAGAAGAAGACGGAAGAAGAAGAAGAAGAAGAAGACGGAAGAATAATAATAGTGAACTCTTACAAGAACAATAGGGCCTTCGCCCATAGGGCTCGGGCCCTAATTAGTTGAGTCCACAATCACTGCATTTCCACAATACAGAGGTCAAATCTTTAAAAGAGAAAATGTCATGAAATGGAGGCTACATTAAACACAATGATAATATGGGCTCAACAATGTCTATTGTTAAAAGCGCTATAAAAATAAACTTGACAATCTTACCTCATATTGACCTGGCTACTGTATTGTCTCAGCGATTGTCATCTCTTCTTCTCAAGTCTTGGCAAAACCTGACATTGGCAGATTGATGGTCTGTAATGACATTTAGCCAACAATATTACAAAGGACAACTAAATGTTATATCATAAAATACTGTACAGAAAAGTGCCTTGTCTTGGGATCATTCATTTGCTCATTCATCCATCCAAGGCAAAGGGGGATTATTTTCCCTCATGAGAAACCCAGATTGTAGCCAGGGGACAAACAAATTTTGTCACACCATAACTTCTAATATTGTCATTAGATTAAATGGGCAGCACGGTGGTATAGGTATAGTGGTCATGTTGTCTAGTGAGAAGGTTCTGGGTTCAAAACTTCACAGCCGATGGGGGCTTTTCTGTGTGGAGTTTGCACGTTCTCCCCATCTCTGTGTGGGTTTCCACCAGGTGCTCCGGTTTCCCCCATGGCTCAAATATATGTGGTTTGGTTACCTGGCAACTCTAACTTGCCCATAGGTGTGAATGGTTGAGTGAGAACTGCTCTGTGTCCTCGATATCCACCCTGAGGAGCTTTCCTGAGCCAGCTAACACAGCCAACTACAGCTGAAGATTAGATTGAATTATAGATAACTTATTTATTACAGTGAAAATCACTCCAAACAGTATCTTATTAAAGTGGTTTGATTTACTGCACTGTGGGACAAAGCCACACACTTTACCAATCAGCTTTCATGAACACGACCCATCCTGTATTCCTGCTTGTATCTTTGACAACAAGTGCTACCTCACAAGTACATCTGCCATTATTACAGTCTTTTAGAGTACAGCGGTAAGATCTCTGTGATATAAATTACAATCCATGGGTAGTTTTCTGGCAGCATGGTGGTGTAGTTGTTAGCACTGTCACCTCACAGCAAGAAGGTTCTGGGTTTGAGCCCAGTGGCTGATTGGGGAGCTTTCTGTGTGGAGTTTGCATGTTCTCCCCGTGTCTGTGTGGGTTTCCTCCGGGTGCTCCGATTTCCCACACATGCAGGTTAGGTTAATTGGTGGCTCTAAATTGACTGTAGATGTGAGTGTGAATGGTTGTTTGTCTCTATGTGTCAGCCCTGTGATGATCTGATGACTTGTCCAGGGTGTACCCTGCCTGTCACCCATAGTCAGCTGGGATCGGCTCCAGCTTGCCAGCGACCCTGTACAGGAGAAGTGGTTACAGATAATGGATGGATGGATGGATGGATGGGTAGTTTTCCAACTTATTCAGTGGGAGGAATCAAGTCTCTGATGTGTGAATTAACATCAGGTGTGATTCCTGCTGTTGCTTCACAGAGCACAGCTAACAGGTGATCATCACTGAGAGAGGATCTCTATCTTGACTTGTTGAAGTTCATTACTGAGAGTGTCTGTTCACATATATATGTTTATTCGTGGAGAACAAGAATTCTCTGAGCTAGACTCCTTATGTGTAGGAAGTTCTTCTCTTTGAGAGATGAGTAAAATGACTAATATCACTGATTTGAGGTGTAGTCTCTGAGTTCAAGTTCACTGGTGTCTCTGTCCACATTGCATGTAAGGACACGGAATTGTGAGCATTTCAAGTTTCAGTGCTTTGAAGACTTCAAATCTCCTGAATAACTCACCAGGCAGTGCCTTCAACATGGCTGCATATCTGTTGAGCTTATCAGCAGATGGAGTCCTTTCTTTTAGTGTGGGAAGGTGTATGAGTCAAGTCAAGTTTATTTGTATAGCGCTTTTACCGTATCAATAGACATTGTCACAAAGCAGCTTTACAGAAAATTAAAGACTTTAAGAATGAGCTAATTTATCCCTAATCTACTCCCAATGAGTAACCATGAGGTGAAGGTGTTGAGGCAAAACTCCCTCAGACGACATGAGGAAGAAACCTCGAGAGGAACCAGACTCAAAAGGGAACCCATCCTCATTTGGGTGATAGACAACATGATTATTAATAACTCGCTTCTATAACAGTGTCCTATATTGTCACAAAGTACAACTGTAAAACCAGAAAATTCATTATAGTTTAACATGAAGTCTGTTTTGTTGAAGTTCTAAACTGTTCATTGATGGAAACTTGAGTGCAGAACCGTTCATGACAACTGCAGTCCTAAAGTTAGCAAGTCAAATGTATTACTGTAAGGGTCCAGAGCCATCTTCCAAGTGTGAATTTCGACTGTCCATATGGGGCCGTCCTCCACAGGAGCAAAGTGATGAGACTCCAGCCAGAAGTAGGGCATCAGGATGGATCAGTCAGGTCTGAGGAGCAGAAGAGGTCAGCATCTTGGTCTCAGGATCAACATGTAACTGAGAGGGACAGACAGAGTGTGTGTGTGTGTGGGGGGAGAATGTGTTGCTCTCCACTTGTCTAGAAAGGAGAAGCAGCTTCTTCATGAAGGCCTTGACTATAGGATGTGCATCTCATGAGCAAAGAGACCGTTTCCTTGCAATTTTGAATTGAGTTCATTCATGAAGGAAGTTACTGTATGTCAAGGGCAAACACCAAATCAGCCAACCACTCTGGACTGGTTAGTTCTAAAATGTTCTTTCCTTTCATCTGACAAAACTCCTGAATCTCTGACTTGTGGTCCTACACTCTTTTGAGCACTTTGCAGGTTGAGCCTTCTGACAGCTGGGTGGTGGCCCAGATCAGATTGCGTGCCTCATGCTCCTCCAACTGCACAACAAATTGCCTGTGATTTAATGCTCTCATTCTAATGAAGTTTACAACTTTTGAAACAACATCAACCATATGGTTTATTTTCAGTACCGACTTGCAGAGAACCTCCTGATGAAAAATACAATACAAAAATAATAGCTTCTCTTCTGGGTTAATCTCGGTCATTTTATCCAGCATCCTCTTGGAAAGGCCAGCATTTTAACACCAACTAACTTTTTCCACTGCAGCCCTAACTTTTGCATGCATGCATTTACCTCCGCAAATAAATTATTGCTGACCCTGACCCTGAAATTCCCTTTAATTTCAAAGTCTTCAGTTATTCCTTCTGTGAAGATCAGTAGTCATGTTGTATCACGCGCATCACAGTTCTCATCCAGGTCCAAGGAGAAGAAGATGGAATTGTCGGCCTTGTTTTTCAGCTGTAGCTCCAGATTTCCCATGATATCCTCAACCCTCCTTGTACTTGTTCACCTTGAGGTTGAAAAGACTGTCTTCTCTGGGCAGAGGTTCACTATGGACTCCACCAGGAACTCTTTAATAAATCTCCCATTGGGAAATGGCCTGCTCCTTTTGGCAATTTTCTGAGCAAATACATAACTTGGGTATAAATTAGAGATAAATAAATGTATTAGTTCATATGTTTAAAGTCTTTAATTTTCTGTAAAGCTGCTTTGTGACAATGTCTACTGTTAAAAGCGCTATATAAATAAACTGACTTGACTTAACTTTTTTTTTTTACATTTCCTTCCTTCAGTCTATGAAGCTTTGAGAAAAGTCATTGCAGCTTTTATAGCTTAGCCAGCAATTTAGCCGATATTGTTCCTTTCATTAGTTTTTTTTTTAGCTTAATTTAAAAAAAAAATGGTTTAAAATGCTATGGCATCATGAGGTCCGGTTCTGGCCCACGGGCCGTATAATGCCCAGGTCTGATCTACAGTAACTGCTTTATCTGGTCAGGGTTGTGGAGCCAGTGCTTATCCTGAGAACACTGCTTGCAAGTCGTTAATACACCATGCATGGCAATCAATAAATAATGTAATTTATTTTTTATTTAATATTTCTAAGTATTTTTTTCACTGAGAGAGAGAGAAAGTAAGAAAGTAAACTGCAGCCATCAGCATTGTACCACACTGTCAGTGCTTACAATTATATTATATATTTTTTTTCGAGCGGCAATATGAATACAAAAGAACACTAACCAATTTACCAACTTGTGCAACTTGTATAATCAATCTGAAGTGAAATTATTGTTTGGAATTGAGAACTAATGGCTGAACAGCAGTTGATTTTTTTTCCCCCTTGAAATTAAAGTGTTTTTCTGGGAAAGCTGGAAAGCAGGGGTCTCCATTTGCGTCTCCATAAGGCCTGGTGTGCTGCTGCACCCCAAAACCTTCATTAACACTTATTTCACGAGCAGTGGCTCTGTGTGGATGGAATCTGTGTTTGTTCTCTAACCTGACTGATAGTATTAGCACCAACGCTAAAGCACTGAACAGTAAATGTGCACAGCAAGGTAAGCAAATTTCTCAGATGACTGCAATGCAAAAATACAGAAGAACACACAAAAGCCTCCCGCTATTCACTTTCTAATTGAGGGGAAGCCTAATGGTTAGAGAAGCAGCTTTGGGGCCAAATGGTTGCTGGTTCGATTCCCTGGACCAGCAGGACTGGCTGAAGTGCCCTTGAGCAAAGCATCTAACCCCCAACTGTTCCGGCAAGAGTGGTGTGTATCTTATGTCTGATTAGCCAAAGAAAAATTGTGATTATCAGTTTGGGTGGTGCCCGGCTAAAACTAAACTAAAAAAAAAAAATCACCTGTGGGCTAATCAGCTTCGCAATGTCGGAATGAAATGTGACAGTTAGCCACACTACAGAATTGGCCTTCTGTAAGTACACTGTAATTGTATTTTGTACCACATTATCCACTCTTACACCCACTCTTAGATCCGCTCTTACACCCACTCTTAGATCCGCTCTTACAGCAGCAGCGCATATCAGCCGTTTAGTCCAGAGTTAGCTCATTTAGCTAGCAGTTTTACTCCTGAAATGCTTATTTTACTCCTGACTCTTTCAGATTTTCAGCCCTGTTGTATAAATAAATAAGGCTCATCTTACTTACTTACACACTGATTTAGCTCCACCTCCTTCATTATATCTCATTAATTATTAATATATACTATTTATTTATTTGCTTATTAAAAGGCATTTACTTTGATCACATTACTTCTAACAATTACTGTACATCATGATCTCCATATTTTTCTATTTGTCAAGGTAGAACAATAAAAATATGACCTGGCACCTTTAAGGGCAATAATGAAGTACAATAGCAAAATATCATAATACTCAATATATTCTTGAAAATTATTTCAAAAATTATCATCAACTTGTTTAAATCCTTCTCTTTTTCCACCGATGTGTCTCTCAGATGTACATCCAGACCACCACCCTCACCATCTCTCTCAGCCTGAGTGCCTCAGTATCACTGGGGATGCTTTACATGCCGAAGGTCTACATCATCATCTTCCACCCAGAGCAGAATGTGCCAAAGTGCAAGCGCAGCTTCAAGGCCATTGTCACTGCAGCCACCATGTCGGGAAAGCTCACCCAGAAAGGAGGCGATCGCCCCAATGGAGAGGTCAAGACAGAGCTCTGCGAAAGCATGGAGACCAACAGTGAGTGATGTCATTATTCATACCGGATAACAGCAGCTGCTGTAAAGTACTGATGGAGGCATGCAATGATATACTCTGTGATGATAAATTGTGATACAAATTTATGATGATTCATAAATCAATGAAATAAAAAATTAATCACAGTTATTATCAGGCTGCATAATCTCTAAGTTTTTCCTAGCTGTAATTGTGTTGTTTAAATAACATAAAATAGAAGGATTGCACGTGACTTCATCATAGGCGGAAGTAGCGCAGATCTAATGTCGAGAAAACACACACAAAAAAAAAACATATAAAATGTGAAAGAGCTGTTGTGTGACTGACTACAAATAGATTTAACAAGAAATCAGAGCTCTCTTTTTACAGACTGGAGAGATAAAGAAAAGAGAAGCAAATGGAGGCAGAACACATTTTCATAAAGTTTTTTTTCAGAAAAGGAATATTTATTATTAACTTTTTCATTTGGAATAAAAAGAATATTTTTGTTAATAGGCTATTTTACTTTACTCCACCCTTTACAAATGTAGGTAAATAATTGTTGTCGATTATTCAGAAAATGAAACAAAAGTTGTTGCTGTTTTTTTCTTAATTGAACAAAATTAATATTTAAGTTGGTAAAGAAAAAAAATGCTGCTTTTTTTTGGTAATGAAATTTTCTCCATTTTATATATATATATATATTTTTTTTTTTCCCAAAAATATCATGGGAAAATTGCATCATGAACCCGATATCATGAATTGGGTGAATCGTTACATGCCTAATTAATCCAACACTAATCAATGAAAAAAAATCAAGTTTGAATTTAAATACTATAGATCATTTAAAGTATGCAATGAGCAGGTATTTCTCTCACACTTGTCAACTTTGATAGTTTTATCCATGAAATCCTTGTGAAGTCATTGTTGAAGCGGTCTGTAATTCATTAATGAGAGCAAAGACAAACATAGTTATGCAAATCAGCATGAAAATACATTTTTTAAAAAAGTGTTTCTCTGCTGTTTGGCAGCACCCTCCACCAAGACCACTTACGTCAGCTATACTAATCACGCCATCTGAGATGGGACTGCCTCCGTGGAGGAGTGAAGCCTCTCCAAATCAAGACATGTCATTTGATCCTGACAGGCAGCCGAGCATGAGACTTTTCCTGTCATTCTGCATAAATCTGCATCTGTGAGAGAACAAGACCACTGCATCACATCAGTGGGGTACTACTGTGCAATCTAGTGCTACCACGATTGTCTCACACACACACACACACACACACACGCGCGCGCGAAGCACAAACACAATCAAAGGAACAAAAACAGATGAAAGCTTGCATTTGTGACAAATAAAATATGTCAAAAAAGAAAACGTAAAAAGCATCCCACAGAAATGAAAACCTGCTCCAGTGTGAGATGTGAGATGTGATCCTGGTGTTTCCATTGAGCCTTTTGGAATGTGAACATAAAACGATAAGGTATATGAAATCTACCAGAGCTGACCATGTTTGATGTAATTCCTATTGTATGTATTTTTGTGGATGTGCACTTTTTTTTTTCAAATTCTTGTTCTACGTTGTCCAAAATTTGCATAACAAGATGAGCTGTGTCTTGTATTGGCTAAATGGACTATAGCTGACACTGTAAGTGCCATGAATGACGCATGCCAGGTTTTTTTTTCTTTTTTTTTTATAAACAAAATGATTTATTTATAATAAAGGAATGTTTTGCAAATGTGTAGCATTGTTAGATGTCCATTTAAAAGCCTGAGGATTTGTCTCTCACAAACAGAATTTGAATTAAATTCCTAATCATTTACAGAGGAAATCTTAATCGTCTTGGCTATCAAAATCAACACCAGACACACTTGTCGTTTTTACTGTTCTCTGCTGAGCTTCTCCAGCTGCTGTACAGAGTTCACATATGTTTCACCGGGCCACCTTGTTCTGGATGAATCCAAGTTGTGCATTTTTAGGTCCTGCCAGCTCACTGCAAAACCTTATTTATCAGCAATAAACCAGTACCCCTATGTTAGACCTCAATGCCCAGTTAAAATACAGTGTCTGTCAGTGACCTACAGCTTCTGACACATTGGTTCAGCACAATTTCAGCTGATTGAGAGAAAAATTACACAATATACAGAGTGGTTTTCTTTGCATGTGTGAACTAACTGATAGAAATTTAATTGTTCTTGCAGTATCTCCACCCATCATCTTCACAGGACTTTGTTTACCTGTTTATATTCATCAAATTACAATAGCATTACATTTTGGATAATCACATTAAAACAGCTCTCAGTGTTTCCCACTGGCCTTGACTGAAATGGTTGAGGAACAGAAGAGATGCTTCGACGCAGATCTGGGGAATCCGTTTCATTTCAATCTGGTCAGTTCATTTTAGAGAATTAATTACCTCACCTGGGATGGAGTGCACCAGGGGGCGAGGTATTATTTTTGGTCGGGTTTGTTTGTTTGTTTGTTTGTTACCTCGCCTGGGACGGAGCCCACCGGAGGCAAGGTATTGTTTTCGGTGGGGTTTGTTTGTTTGTTACCTCGCCTGGGACAGAGTCCACCAGGGAGTAAGGTATTGTTTTTGGCGGGGTTTCTTTGTTTTGTTGTTAGCAACATTATGGGAAAACGGCTGGACCAATCTTCATGAAACTTTCAGGATAGATGGGCATTGGTCTCAAATAGAACCTCCAACATTTTGAGGGTCATATGGTCAAGGTTACCAAAAAGGTCAAAATCGTTTTTTTTCACGATATCTTCTTTCATATTCCTCATATTTACTTCAAACAAATTCCAAAATGTTCATCTTTCAATTCTGTTTCCATTGATATGCTACATGATGGGCATCTTTCATAGTTTTCTTAGCGGTTGGGGGTCAAATATCAGAGGGGTCAAGGTCATTGCTAAAATTTGCATATTTTCCATTATAACTCGAAAACGGTTAGAGATAGAAAGATGTTTATCATTATCAACATATAGGAAGTCATATATGGGCTTTCATTTGGCACCATGGCCTTTGACCTTGTTTGTTTGTTTGTGTGTCTGCCTGTTAACAATCTAGCATCTAGACGGGTGCACCGATTGACTTCAAATTTTCAGGATAGGTGGGCAATGGTCCATAGATTACCTGAGTAATTTTGGGGGGTAATAAGGTCAAGGTCAAGGTCACCAGAAAGGTAAACTTTTGGTCAAAACAACATATTTTCCATTATAATTTAAAAACAGTTGCCAATAGACAGATGTTTACTATTATGAGCATAGAGGAACTCCTATATGGCCTTTCATTTGGCACCATGATCTTTGACCTTGAGTGAGCTTGAAAGGTCAGACTCAAGGTCATGGATTTTTAGAGGGCTGTAACTCGAAAACGTTTGATGGTAGACAGATATTTACCATTATCAACTTATAGGAAGTGCCATATGGGCTTTCATTTGGCACCATGACCTTTGACCTTGAATTACTTTGAAATGTCAAACTCAAGGTCATGGATTTTTAAAGGACTTTAACCTGACAGCTGATGATTGAGACATATTACCATTATCAACATATAGGTATAAAATAAGTGCTGCCAGGCGAGGTTTGTTTTGCCTGGCAACACTTGTTTAAAGGTAGACTGCCTTTCAGATTTTTTAAGTGTAGGTCATAAAAAGAATTTTCCCTGACACCCAGTTATTTTTGTTTAGTGGAACAAAAGGTACTAAATTTGAATCACAGACTTCCAGTTTTATTAGTTTTTTTTAAATAGAACAATTAATGAATTTAGAACCACGTGGCCCTTAATTCTCTGCTATTTTTTCCTGCTTCACCATGACCCAATTCAAGATACTACATCATGCATCACATGGTGATGGGCTTCCCCCATTTGCACAAGGCATTGTGGGATACAAATTTGAAACAGGAGAGAAAAATGGAGGACGTGAGTGTGCGAATGAAACGTGAAAGACCGACTGCAGTAATGGAAAGTGAGATGAAAAGACGTTATGTTATATATGAAGGAAAGGAAATGCAGGACCAAACTAATAAGTATTGGAGCTCAGCGAGCACCTCTGTGTGATCAGCTGTTCGTTTAGCGACAGAATGATGTAACTGTCCGTGCACGCTCAAAGTAAACCTGTGCATGCGTACATGGACTTCCTCTGTCTGCTTGACTGCACAAAGCAAGCAATTTCATGCACATTATTTGCTTTAATCCCCTCAAATTAAATAACTTCCCAGCCACAGAATGGCCTGATATTATGTGAGATATTACAGAAATAAACATAATCACAATGACCAAATTTCGGAGGGAACTAAATTTCACCAAAATCGAAAGACCATCTAGCTTTTATGTCATTTTTTCATGCAGATATTTCAGTCCTTAATTTACAGTGTGGTTCTCACGTTAAATGTGATGACGTATTTGGTCTAGCTCTTCCTTCAGTAATAGAGCACCTCTGGTTCCTGACTTTTCAGACCCTGTAATGTGAATTTTCCACCTCCGCTGCATTTATCACACTTAAATACCTCACAAGCTTATTTTCATGCTCGCTAGTTTCCACTACGAAAGTGTAGCAAGGCAGAATGGCACAATTTAGAAAATAATTAGCTGTTGAAATACATGCTATGTTGTTGTTTATAGACCTGATTCCCAAAGGAGGAGGAGGAGAAGGAAAACTACTTTAATCTCCAGACCTCCATCTGGTAAATGGGTATACAGTTACTCCAGAACTGACTGGTATGTTTGCCTGAGAATTTTTATTGAACATGACTCCTAAGGGAAATGATTTAAAACAAGTTCATATCCACTAGAGAACATTAAAGCCTGCATCTATTCGTTTGTCTCAGAATCGTTAGAATGTTTTCATGGTAAGACTGCAATGAGTTACCCCCTCCCCTCCCCTTTTCTCTGTAGTTTCTTCCCACTGAGTAGAAAATAGTGTCAGGTGCTTTTTAAAAACAGAGATGCCTAAGCAAACCAAAATACCACAGCTAACTGGCATCGGAGCTCTCAACAGAGAGGTCAGAGATGTTTAATCTGATCAACCATAACAAGATTTCCTGGAAATACCACACTCTTTGAACTAACAAATAATGCCTCAGGTAAGAAAGTCTTTCCTCTGCACAGCTGTCAGATTTTCTACCAGGACTCATGAACACACCTTTACATTTTAATTACTGTAAGTACTTTACGAATGCATATAGAAATATTCAATAATAATAATAATAATAATAATATGGCTCTGGGTGACCAATCAGAAGGTCGGGGGTTCAAGGCCCGGCACTGCCAAGCTGCCACTGTTGGGCCTTCGAGCAAGGCCAATAACTCTCTCTGTTCCAGAGGGTGCCGTATCATGGGAACAAGGGGACAAGCGGAGAAGGGGAATCTGACTGTTTAATTAAAACAAAGCATCATGAAGGCTCACGGCAGGTGTTGACATGATGTGATTTCTGCCCAGTGCTCTGACTGTCAAAGTGAAGAAATTTAATGAAGCACAGGTAAATGGCAAGAGTAACTATGACTCTCTTAAGGGGAAGGAAGTCTGCAAAACTAAACCTATTCTAGGGCTTCTGCCAGTTGCCTTATGGGGATAGAGGCAGGAGGTCATAGTGAGCCCAACCTCCCAACGGTTCCCGCTGGTAACTTGGCACCATTGCAGCACCGGGGCTGATAGGGCAGGCGGGCTCAATGCCTTTCCCCTCCCCTGTCAATAGCCTGCTCAGCTTCTGGAAGTAACTTGGGCACTGTCTAAATCAGGTATTACCTTCTGGTTTTGCTTTGGCTGCTTCCTTAGTTAGCTGGTGCCAGCTGGTCATGGGGGTACATGGACCTCATAATGATTAAAATACTCATGCCAAGCAAAGACATTATGTTATATACGAAGGAAAGGAAATGCAGGACCATGCCATGGGCAACATGTTCTCATGCCAGGTCAGTGTGTGACGGACACGTCGTCAATCTGGAAAAGTGTAACTACAGCCAGGACATAGCCAAATGCCTCGTCATCTAATTATAGTGCCCCGTGCTCTGACCGCAGCTTCCTAACAAGCTGAGATATGCGATGAAAAGATGTCACAATGTTCTAATGTCTATGTGACAAATAAAGACAAGTGTACTTAAAGGTCTATACTAACCCTGCGCAGAGTACTTACATTGGCCACAGGTGTAGTGGACAGGCGATGGGCTTCATTTAATTTAAAACTATGATGCCACTCAAAAGACTTGATTCAGAGGTAAATTACTATTAACTCAGTCAATGCTACCACCACCATGCTTCACTGTGGGGATGGTGTTCTCAGAGTAATGACCAGTTTTGGGTTTCTGCCAAGTGTAGCATTTTGTGCCTAGGCCAAGAACTGAAATTTTGGTGAGTATCCAACATGCCATCTCCAAAGGGATCTTGCATCACTCACCACTGTTCCATAGCCCCCAGCTTTGTGGAATGTCTGGACCTGTAAACAGCTTCTCCCATCGAAGCTGTGAGCCTCTCCAGCTCTCCAGCTCCTTCAGAGTTACCCCTGGCCTCCTTGTTGCTTCTCTGACTCAGGTGAATGGCCTTCACAAGGCTGTACTTTAAATTCTTAATCATGGATTTAATGGTGCTCAGTGGAATAGACTTTCTTTTTTTTTTACAGAAAAACCCTGATACTAGTAGAAAACAGAGGAAACAAAAATAGCACACTAACCAGCAAGCCTGATGGTATAATATAGAGTAGTTTTCAATATAGGCGGCACGGTGGTGTAGTGGTTAGCGCTGTCGCCTCACAGCAAGAAGGTCCTGGGTTTGAGCCCCGGGGCCGGCGAGGGCCTTTCTGTGTGGAGTTTGCATGTTCTCCCCGTGTCCGCGTGGGTTTCCTCCGGGTGCTCCGGTTTCCCCCACAGTCCAAAGACATGCAGGTTAGGTTAACTGGTGACTCTAAATTGACCGTAGGTGTGAATGTGAGTGTGAATGGTTGTCTGTGTCTATGTGTCAGCCCTGTGATGACCTGGCGACTTGTCCAGGGTGTACCCTGCCTTTCGCCCGTAGTCAGCTGGGATATATATTGAAAACTCATCTCATCTCATTATCTCTAGCTGCTTTATCCTTCTACAGGGTCGCAGGCAAGCTGGAGCCTATCCCAGCTGACTACGGGCAAAAGGCAGGGTACACCCTGGACAAGTCGCCAGGTCATCACAGGGCTGACACATAGACACAGACAACCATTCACACTCACATTCACACCTACGGTCAATTTAGAGTCACCAGTTAACCTAACCTGCATGTCTTTGGACTGTGGGGGAAACCGGAGCACCCGGAGGAAACCCACGCGGACACGGGGAGAACATGCAAACTCCGCACAGAAAGGCCCTCGCCGGCCCCGGGGCTCGAACCCAGGACCTTCTTGCTGTGAGGCGACAGCGCTAACATCGTGGATCTGAGTGACATATTTAAATAATATTGGATGGCTTTTTTTCATGGTATATCAGATATATTCCATTCAGCTAGCATGATACTGAACGAGTCAAAGACGAGTAACTGAATGGAATGTATCTGATATACCATGAAAAAAAGCCATTATTATTATTATTATTATACATACACATTCTCTTCATATCAGCATTCTCGAAGGTCAGCGCTAGCTTACCTGCGACTTGCTGTTAGCGCGGTGGTCCAGTTACCTTACAGCTGGCATAGTGTTAGTGAAGGTCAATGCTAGCGCAGTCCAGCCGATTATTATTATTATTTATTTTTTTCCCTGTGTAATTTACTTAGGTACTTTTAAAATCAACATCGACAGCTACACACAATGGAATGACCTGGCAGCCAAAAATCACTCAAAATCTCCCGCTTTTAATGAAGCAAACCTGGCAGCCATGTTTATTTACAAATTGTCACTGTTGCTCACTAATGCTGAAGTTTTGCATCTCTGATGTATGACATTGTGTTGTCTTGACAATGTGCAATATTGTAACAATATTGCACACTCATTCTCCATTGGGTAGAAGGGCATAATACATGGAAGATAAGCGATATGATAACAATATTGCATGCTATCAATAAACCCACTAGAAGGGAATAGAACACATGTTTTTTATTCCATGAAAAAGGGTCCTGTATGTATAATAATTCGCGATATTTCACTCCGATGATGTCACTCCCAGTGTTTTCCTGCTGACTAGATGTACGTTGTCAAAATGGTGAACTGGTTCAAAATTAAAATTCTTTGGAATAACTTGCAGGTTTTTTTTTTTTGTGGTGGATGTGTCCATATAATATAAAGAACATTATACAGTGGTGTGAAGATATGAAGTTCATCTTCTCGTGTTATGCAGACAGATATGCTGTGGAGTGTTTAAATGTGGAGTGTTTAAACACTCCATATCAGAATTGAGAAGCGTGACAGCCCTGTGATAAAAAGTGTCCTTGAGTCTGGTGGTGCTTGCAGCCATGCTCCTGAATCTTTTACCAACCAGTGATGTAGCAGTGACCTGAGTGACCAAGTGTAAACCTGGGAATGCTCAATGACTGTCAGCCATATTGGAAAGACATTCCTGGTTGGTATTGGTGACGAGCATGCAGATGACTCCTAAGACATGGATCCACACACATTTTCTTCTTCAAGGTAAGTCTTTCAGAGCTCATTGTAAAGAGAGAAATAGTATCACCAGGTGACTCCCAGCAAGGCTGCAGAATGTGTGGAAAATCCTGAAAGGAACAAAAACATGTTGTGATCAGGACTGTTCCTGTTCTGAACCAACAGAGCACGGAAAGGTCATGTGCGTGCAGCAATAGCGAGCAGTAACTTTGGTGAGTCAGTATACTACGTGATGTCGCACAGTCAACATCAGGACCTGTGTAACATGCATTTTTATGACAAAGTGCAAGATGAAAAATGAATCTGATTTCCCAGGATAAAGCCATGGGACAAGCAACAAACAAAGTCGTCATTCAGGATTGCATCTGAGGCATGTAGCATGTCACGTAGCATAGCGTTGCACTCCAAGGTGTATTCCTGCACAGAAAGTCACCGATCATAAAAGGAAAGCAGCATGACAGTGCTTCACTGAAGATCTGACAACTTTGACTCAAAGAACTGTCCCTAGACTTTTTTTAAGTGAGTGAAAAATAGATTTGTGCACTGTAACTGGCTTAAATTTGGGACTGACAGAAATATCTATCATGTGTATTAAAAAAAGAAAAGCATATCCTGTTACCAGTGATACATTCTTTTCTCCACTGCCTGATGGCCTGATGTCCATGTACAGTGGTGCTTGAAAGTTTGTGAATCCTTTAGAATTTTCTATATTTCTGCATAAATATGACCTAAAACATCATCAGGTTTTCACACAAGTCCTAAAGGTAGATAAAGAGAACCCAGTTAAACAAATGAGACAAAAATATTATACTTGATCATTTATTTATTGAGGAAAATGATCCAATATTATATATCTGTGAGTGGCAAAAGTATGTGAACCTCTAGGATTAGCAGTTAATTTGAAGGTGAAATTAGAGTCAGGTGTTTTCAGTCAATGGGATGACAATCAGGTGTGAGTGGGCACCCTGTTTTATTTAAAGAAGAGGGATCTATCAAAGTCTGATCTTCACAACACATGCTTATGGAAGTGTATCATGGCACAAACAAAGGAGATTTCTGAGGACCTCAAACTTTCAAGCACCACTGTATGTAATATAGGCGAGAGGCCGAGGGCTAAGAAACGGAGATCTGCGCTGGCAAATGTGCCATGAATGGTGTGGGAAGGACTTTGACTACTACTATATAGTAATTCTCCAGATAGTGTGTAGGGAGGATTGAATGATTTTGGACACAAGGAATATTTTGGTTTAGTATTTTAGTGTCTCATGTTCCTCCTAAACGTCCATGTCGCACTGGGCAGCGGACAGCTTCACTTTTTTTTTGGTCAGCACACCAACATTTCCTTTAAGGTATAGAATGGCTCTGACCCTCACACTAAACAGTGATCCCACAGTGTAATCTGCAGCTTGGAACTCACTTCAACTGAGATGAACCAATGGAAGATGCAGACATAAGGTGGTTTTTAAACACATAAAGCTTTTATCTTGGCCATAACTATGACCAGATGATTCAGTTAGCATGCATTGTCTCTGAAAAGCAAACATGTGGCCAAACTAAGCATCCCTCCCAAAGGGGTTCATGCTACAGTCTCTCTATAAGCCCATTACGCTATTAGCACTTGCAAGTGAGAGTGTGTTCATATCAAATCTGTGTCCACTGAGAGCTTATGAACACTTTTGTCGAAGACTGGACTTCACTGCCAGTCAACTGTGAGATTTGGGGACCATCATTAAGGGGCTTCCCCAATAATATTGCCACTATAATTGACTCTTAGTCTCAGGATGGTATTTACACTATTAAAGAATGCTGTGTGTTACAGTCTGGTAAGGTGTCAATATACAGTAGCAGTCAAAAGTTTGTACACCCCTACTCTACTCATTGACAGGTGTTTCTGTATTGTGATTATTCTCTACATTGTAGAACAAAACTGAAGACATCAAAACTATGAAATAACATCTGGAACTTATATGGGATTATGTGGTAAACAAAAAATGTTTAAAAAAAACAAACAATCTGATATTTTAGATTCTTCAAAGTATCCAGTATTTGGCAGATGGCAGTGATGGCAGATGTGATGAGGCGATCAAGAGGAGAATTGCAATTGCTAAAACATCCTTCTCTAAAATGCAGAAGATATTAACATCTCACAAAATATCACTGACCCCAAGAAAGCGAATTCTCCAGTATTATGTTTGGTCATTGAAATGTGGGCGTATCAGAGAATGTTACAAATACCCTGGACAGCAGATTCACCAACAAGGAGGTATTAGAGAGGATTGACATCAAGGAACACCTTATGAACATTATACAAATTAAGAAACTCAAGTATTTTGGGCATATTATCTGCCACAATACTTTTTATCGCACACTTTTAGAGGGAAAAATTAATGGAAAAAGAGTAAGAGGAAGGCCAAGAATTTTATGGACATCCAACATCTGTAGGTAGACAAGCCTCAGTTACACCAAAGCAGTGTGAATGGTTCAGGATGACAGAAGCAGCTGGAGAACTATTGCATCCAACCCTCGACCTGTGGATGGAACCTGATGATGACGACAATCCAGTGTTTACCTTGATGATGCTTTGCACACTATTGGCATTATCTTAACCAGCTTCATTAGGTCATCACCTGGAACGCTTTTCAATTAACAAGCGTGTCTTGTCAAAAGTTAATTACTGGATGAGTTTCTTATCTTCTTAATGTGCTTGAGATCAAACAGTAAATAGTAAATAATAAAAATACAGTAAACAACCCTATTCCCTCCACAACTGTAGTAATCCACATTATGTCAAGAACCAAACAACTAAGTAAAGAGAAATGACATCCATCATTACTTTAAGACGGGAAGTGACTTTTAATTAATAAAAATAAAGAAAAATACTGAATTCAAAGGTGTGTACAAAATGTTGACTGGTACTGTACATTGATACATAGCCTCCACTAGTTCCACAGGAAACCACTATCACCATCTGAAAAAAAAAAAAAAAGTAGACCAGAAAGTTATATATAGACAGGAGGGCTGTAGGTTGAAAGCATAGGCCTTTTATTCAACATATCTGAGCTCTGGTGTGTTGATGTAAGCAATGGAAACTGCATTCATCCTTAATACTCTAAAAGCATGGACAATGCGAGTAATTTTACTTATTTACGTAAAGCACATATTATTTTGGTGTATTTATACTTGACTATTACTGAAATGACTTGTCCTCTTACATCATTACATGATTTTTTTTTTTTTTTTAAATAGAACAATTAATGAATTTAGGGCCATGTGGCCCTAAATTCTCCACTATTTCTTCCTACTTCACCATGACCTAATTCAAGATACTATGTCATGTATCATGTGGTGGGCTTTCCCCATTTGCAGAAGGCATTGTGGGATACAAATTTGAAATGGGAGAAAAATGGAGGACGTGAGTGTTTGAATGAAATATGAAAGACTGACTACAGTAATGGAAAGCAAGAAGAAAAGACATTATGTTATATATGAAGGAAAGGAAATGCAGGACCAAATTAATAAATATCGGCGGTCAGCGAGCACCTCAGTGTGATCAGCTATTCATTTAGCGACAGAATGATGGAACTGTCAGTGCACACTCAAAGGTAAACCTGTAGATGGCAGTAATGCAACACTGTGGATGCCAGCTGCCGTAAAACCCAAAAGAAAAAGAAGGTAAATCTGCACATGCACACACGGACTTCCTCTGTCTGCTTGACTGCACGATTTCATGCATATTATTTGCTTAATCCCCTCAAAGTAAATAACTTCCCAGCCACAGAATGGCCTGATTTTTTTTTTTGTTGATATATTACAGAAATAAACATATATCACAATGGCTAAATTTTAGAGGGAACTAAAATTCACTGATTTTATTAAATTGAAAGGCTGTCTAGATTTAACTGGCTATAGTTAACAAATTTAGCCTGTTTCCTTGGCTAATCTCAGGTTAGACTAGCCATTAGCAAACATAACATTAAGCGCAGTGCACACAGGAAATTTTCCATTGCTTGATCGTGCAATTTTTGATGCAAGCGAAAAATCACTTTGTGTGTGGATATTTGCGACGGCGATATTTTGTTGCTTGAGACAGATTGCAGATATCAAACAGGCTTGATATTATGCGACAAAAAAAATCACCAGTCACTGACTTGCTGCGGAGATATCACCTCGTGTGTGTGTCTTTGTGATAATGAAGTGATCACCTCCAAAGACTAAGCCAGTCCCCACCCATGAAGTAGTTGTGTGATTTCCATGTGACTTGCATCCTCCTCCCCAAATCACCCACTGGTGGCAGATAATGTGCACACAAGAGGGGAAACTTGTGTCCAAAAATCGCAATATGCTTGCGACAGAAAATCACCTGTGTGCGCTTGGCTTTAGCTAATCCATTAGATAACATATAGACTTGCTAGGTAGCAAGTCAAGTTGGACAGTATCGCTGCTGTTTGTACTGTATAATGTAAACTGACAGTCAATATGAATAAATTCATTTGCTTTTTCTTTGATTTAAATTGCAACTTGTTCCCTCATCATCCCAACGGTAGTCGTAGAGCACATCATCGAGCAGCATGGAGCATTTATATCCCTGAAGTGGCCCATCGGCTATCCAGTGTGAATTTCCATCCCTCTAAATGTCACAGCAGACAGAGTTCTTTAAAAATTGAATAAGCTCATTACCAGTGACATTTTCTAATACATGTGTAATGCATTTTGAGCAGAGAATCTCCATTTGCACATACTGACACTGAGTTAGGCTGTTGTGTTCTGATATTAAATAAATCACATATAAATTATGTCTAGCTGATCTGCATTCTAAATGTTATCCAGAACAAAGAGGAATTAATGATGGTGTGTGGGAGGAACCTTATAACCCATCACTTTAACAGGTATATTTTGTCCCTCAAACGTTTCTTGGTTTGGAATGGTGTTGTTATGGACTTCATTTCACATCTTATCTTGTTCTAATTCCAAATCAAATATTTTGCAATCTAATAGGCAGATGTGGGTAAGACATTGAGAAGAACAAACCCACAAGAAAGCAACTAGCATTCCTCCTTCACTACCCACCTGCTTCAAGACAACCAGGGTTGTGCCCTTCCCATGGAAGAGAACAGTGACCTGCATTAACACCTCTCAGTTAGTTGCACTGAGTCCAACCGTGATGAAAGGCTCGTCATTATGCATATTCAGAACAACACACTGGACACTCTCGATTTTCTCCTGCCTGCTTATCATGGAAACAGGTCCACAGATGATGTACAGTGGTGCTTGAAAGTGTGTGAACCCTTTAGAATTTTTTGATATTTCTGCATAAATATGACCTAAAACATCATCAGATTCTCACACAAGTCCTAAAAGTAGATAAAGAGAACCCAGTTAAACAAATGAGACAAAAATATTATACATGGTCATTTATTTATTGAGGAAAATGATCCAATATTACATATCTGTGAGTGGCAAAAGTATGTGAACCTCTAGGATTGGCAGTTAATTTGAAGGTGAAATTAGAGTCAGGTGTTTTCAATCAATGGGATGACAATCAGGTGTGAGTGGGCACCCTGTTTTATTTAAAGAACAGGGATCTATCAAAGTCTGCTCTTCACAACATGTTTGTGGAAGTGTATCATGGCACGAACAAAGGAGATTTCTGAGGAGCTCAGAAAAAGCGTTGTTGATGCTCATCAGGCTGGAAAAGGTTACAAAACCATTTCTAAAGAGTTTGGACTCCACCAATCCACAGTCAGATAGATTGTGTACAAATGGAGG